>NC_134782.1:6216814-6219314 GCF_046742065.1 Oratosquilla oratoria
CAAGCCAACGTCACACACGTTCAAAGAGTTCAGATTCATATCAAACGTTTGTGAACGTTTTATGAAGTAGACTAAAAACATCAGAGAAACAATGAATGTTTTGCGTTATTAAATTAATATTAATTCCGTCTCAGCAGTTTTGATTTTACGTTGTAATAACTCTGATTTTTATTTGCTGTCTCTTTAACCATAAATATAAAAAATTCAAGACCAAATATCCTTTGTGTTTCTCTGCACACATTTGAAAACAATTTGCGCAAAATTTCTATGATTTCCCCATGAGTTTGAGTTGTCAAAATTATTTATCTTTTCCAAGAATAAGCTAAGTATTTTTTCTATGTACAGCGACGGTTAATGGAGACATAAAGAGATTTTCGTAAATTTTATAATAAAGAAATCCTCGGTGAAAAGTTGGTGCAAATAGCCACGTGGGGGAAACTTATTTATTACTGTTTTGATTTTTCACTAATTCTGTTGTATCTATTTGTTTGTCTGCTTGTTTTTCAGTTGAACAGGTGTGTGTGTGTGTGTGTGTGTGTGTGTGTGTGTGTGTGTGTGTGTGTGTGTGTGTGTGTGTGTGTGTGTGTGTGTGTGTGTGTGTGTTTGTTTGTTTTGCGTTATTGTGTGAATATATGCATGTGTGTGGATACGATAGTATACAATATGTGCGTGTATGTATAAATACGTTTGGATGTATATGCTTATGTCAATGTGTCTGTTAGTGTACACGCGTATGTTTGCGTGTGTGTGTATGTGTGTGTGTGTGTGTGTGTATATGTGTGTGTGTTTGTGTATGTGTGTGTGTGTGTGTGTGTGTGTGTGTGTGTGTGTGTGTGTGTGTGTGTGTGTGTGTGTGTGTGTGTGTGTGTGTGTGTGTGTGTGTTTGTGTGTGTTTGTGTGTATTAATGTATGTTTCACCATGTATGCATGAATGTACGTACATGCACATGCATAAATTACTGAAAACGATGATTATATCAGTGATTCTATTTCTACATTTTTGGATTACACAAAATATGAATCAAAATATTCTCACATTTTCAATTTTCCCAACTTAAATTTACGCATGTGGTATGACTAATTAATTCTAAATTAAAATTTCTCAGCTCTGCAAAATACATGACATCCCAAAAATCTGTTCGACATTTGCTTTGACCTATAAGAGCAGCTGATCGTAAAATGAATTATTCACATTTATTCACTGTTTATAAAAAATACAAAGATTTACTATTTTGTTTTTTAAATGGCAAATACTGAAATGATTTGAGGTTTTCTGGTTTCACTATTATCTAATTTCATTTCATTTCTATATTCTTTTTTTCTTGATCTTTTATCATATGAACATTTTTTTGAATATGTATCTTTAGCACACAATTATTTTAGATTATATTTTAATGGATTAACTCTAAGTATATGGTCTGATTTTAAGATATATTAAATCGCCTCTTGTCATACAAGAAAAAAATCTATAAAACGTATCATTGTAGTAAATCACCTAACTAAAAATAATATATAAATAAAAACCTGCTCACTAACTGCTCAGTCAAAAAATATCTACACCCATGATTAATTTCGCGTTTTTTTTTCTCTCATTTTTATCTCGGCACAATCTCCCCTTCTGAGGAATTAGTAAACAGTACACTTCATTTCCTTAATTGCTCACACAGCTGGCAGGCGGAGCTATAACAGCTGTACTCTGCTGCAAGGCCTCTGACGTCCATAAATCACTAACGTTTCTATATTTTGCCTTCGTCATTCTACTACAACTTCTCTTCCTCCCCCTCCCCCCTTCTAGCCCTCTCTCTCTCTCTCTCTCTCTCTCTCTCTCTCTCTTCTTCTTCTTTTTCTTCTTCTTCTTCTTCTTCTTCTTCTTCTTCTTCTTCTTCTTCTTCTTCTTCTTCTTCTTCTTCTTCTTCTTCTTCTTCTTCGTACTGATTACGAAATTCTGTCTTTTATTCTTATCTTTGCATTTATAATTTAAAAGGTTTACTTGGGGTAAATTACTTAAGCTATTATCTTCACCCTCCATAGAGAATTTCTAATATCCTAACTGGAATACTTTTATACCAAAATTAATATAATTATCTTTTAATATCCCAGTTTGAAGGAATGTGTGGAAGGGGTGAATGGGTGGATTAGGAGAGGTATATAGAGGTAGTTGGGGGTGCGTGGGTGGGGTGGAAGGGGTTGTGTGGGTGGTGGTAGGGGAGTGAGGTGGGGTGGAAGAAATGTGTGAATGTGGGTGGGGAGGGTAAATGGGTGGGGCTGGACGGGTTGTGGTTCGGGGTGGGAAGGGTGTAGGAATAGGAGTGGAAGGGATGTGGAATGGGGTATGTGGGTGGGAGGGAGTTGTGAGGAGGTATGTGTGTGGGTGTGAAGGAGTGTGTGGAGTGTGAGGGTGGGAGTAGGAGGCGTGTGTGTGGGAGGTACGTAACCCTTGAAACGGCTTAACCTGCCAGAAATCTGATGGATTCCCTGCTCCTCCTGAGGACATCCCAAG
>NC_134782.1:6241814-6259314 GCF_046742065.1 Oratosquilla oratoria
TATATTACTCTTGTTACTGTTTTTTTATTTGTTTCCTTATTTTATCTAAATATTTGTTTTCCCTTATCTATTTACCTATTTACTATTTTTCTTATTATTTGGTTATCATATACACTTATTTATTTATTCATTTACTATTATGCATTATTTATCAAGTTATTGATTGGTCTATTTATTTACTTCCTATCTTATATATCCATTTACTCTATTTATTCACTCATGTATTTACTAATTTGTTTACATACCTATTTATTTATCTATTTATTTATTCATTCATTTAACTATATATAAATAATTTATCAATTACCTCTTCATTTATCCATTTATCATTCTACCTATTATCTATTTACTTATTTGTTCATTTATTCAACTATTTATCTATTCATTTCCAAAATGGCGTAGATTTTGGGATAATGGCCTCTACAGTCACGGCGAATAAGGGTGAAAGTCGCTTGAACGGGGAAACCCACTTCGTCTTAGGCCGGCCATACACGTTCAGTTTAAACTGACAGTTACAACTGTTCAGTTATAACTGTCAGTTGAAACTACACGTGTGTGGGTATCTCAGTATCACAGAGAAACCCGTACACGTGCAGTTTCAACTGACAGTTATAACTGAACAGCTGTAACTGTCAGTTTAAACTGCACGTGGGTGGCCGGCCTAAGGTCAAACAAAAACTCCGTTGTGAATAACCCAAAATCTGGGGAAGGGGAGGATTTTGATAAAGAGAATCCCCTCCACCCCCCACCCCCCCAAAAATAGGATCTCTGTTTATAAGGATCGTTTAATGCTTTACAGAATAAATGTAAACGATGAGTTTTTCAAAGGATCGAAATTGGTGTTATAAGGAGTCAACCGCGAAGAACGCAGTAACGCGAAAAAGGAAAACAACACTTACAATGCAAACTACGCAGACAACATAAACAACGGGGACCACGTAAACAACGCTTACAACGTAAACAATGTAGACAAAGCAAACAACGCGGATAACGTCAACAGCGTAGACAACCTACGCAGACAACGCTTGCAAAGTAGAAAATGTAAACAACGTTTACAACGCTTATAACGAAGACAACGTGGACAACATAAACAGTGCGGACAACGTAGACAATTCTTACAACGCAAACAACGCGGAGCACGCAAACAACGCTGATCACGAAGAATTCGCGAATACCGAGGATAAAGCAAACAACGATGATATTGGCAAGAAAACTTGTAGAGTAGAAATTCATTTCTGGTTCACTGTAGTTTATAGTAAATAATCAAACAAATCAATGAATAAGTAATGAAAATATGAATAAATAAATGAATGAATAGATGACTATATGAATAAATTAATTAATTAATAACGATATGGAGGATAACTTAGTTAACATACGTTTCATATATTCATAAATTATGTTATGTTATAACTTATGTTAAATAGAACCTGTTTAAACAAATGCGCTTTTTTTTAAATTAGAATAAAGAAGTTTATTCTTCAAGAACTTCTTTTGTATGTCTGTTTCTTGAGCCACTCTTATCTAACATTGACTAACTAACATTACTGAACTAAAATTACTTAACTAACACAGCAAAACTTAAGCTGCATTACTATTTACGAAACGGGTAATCAAGCGCATATGCAGATTAATAGATATAAAAAAAGGAAAAACAAGATGAAGATAAAAAAAGATGAAAGGAAACAAGATTTAAAGAGGACAGAAGTGGGAAGAACAAGAAAAGAAATAAATTCAATAAGTAAAGAAAA
The DNA here is from genome assembly GCF_046742065.1 of Oratosquilla oratoria. Taxonomy (NCBI): domain Eukaryota; kingdom Metazoa; phylum Arthropoda; class Malacostraca; order Stomatopoda; family Squillidae; genus Oratosquilla; species Oratosquilla oratoria. The sequence continues at coordinate 6,243,566 of NC_134782.1, forward strand.
AGAAATAGAAAACAAAAGAAGAGGAAATAGGAAGGGAAGAGAAAGTAAAAACAATTAGAAAAGAGAAAGACAAGGAGAAAAGAAGACACGAAAAGATAAAAAAAAATAAAAGAACTAAAATGGTAATGAGAGTAGATTTGCAAGAGAAATTAAAAAAAAAATTATAAGAAAGAAAAAAAAGACAAATAGAAAGAAGACAAATACAAGGAAAGAAAAGAAAATATAGAAGACAATAACAAAGAAAGAAGGAATAAAATTAAAGAAATCAGGCAAAAAAAAGAAAAAATATATTTAAAGAAAGAAGACATGAAATGAAAGAGAAAAGGGAAAACAATGGGAAAAGGAAGACAAATGGGAAAAGAGAGGGAAAAAGAAAGACAAAGAGAAAAGAAGACAGATAAAAGGAGAGAGAGAAGGAGACATGAAAAGAGAAGGGAAAAAGAGAGACAAAGACAAAAGAAGACAGATAAAAAAGGAAAGATTAAAGAAAGACGAAGAGAAAAGAAGACAGATAAAAAAGGGAATATAAAAGAAAGATAAAGAGAAACGAAGAAAGATAAAAAGAGAAAGAACCAGAATGATAAAGAGAAAAAGAGACAGATGAAAAGAGAAGGAAAAATAAAGAGGTGGAAAAAGAAAGCCAAAGAGAAAAAAGTCAAATAAATAAAATAATGAGAATAAATAGAGAAAGAAGACAGACAAAAAGAAGAAAAGAAGAAAAGAAGACAAACAGAAAATAATAAAAAGAAAGATGACATAAAAAAGAAGGAAAATAAAGACAAAAAGAAGAGAAGACGTATAGAAAATAGTGAGTATAAAAATACGAAAGGAAAATAAAAAGAGAAAATGAGAAAAAGTTAAGAATAAAGAGAAAAAGAGAGAGAAATGACGAGAGGGAAAAGAAAGACAAATAGGAAAGATGACAGATAAAAAGAGAGGGGAGAAGAAAGATAAAGAGAGAGGAAGACAGATAAAGAATAACGAGAAAAAGGAAGAGAGAAAGAGAGAAAAAAGAGAGAGGGAAGGAAGGGGAGAGCAGCTAAGCAAGAAGCGGAACTAAACGAGGCGCCAGGATCCAAGATGGTTTCCAATTTAAAGTTATCGCTACTCTGGACTTAAGGAGTGAGTTTAATCCCAGAATGATGACTTAACGATCACTTTATTCTGGCTACAACCAAACGATTCTATTCAGCTCAAGGATATTATAAAAAAGAAAAAATCCCCAATTGTTCATGGCTCAAGTGTTTTTTTTTTTTTTTTTTTTTTTTTTTTTTTAAGGGGGATAGGAGTAAGGGGGGGTTAGGGGTTTAGGGGGGGTTAGGGGTTTAGGGGGTTAGTAGGCGCTTGTTACCTTCTCCCGAAGACATAACCATCACCATCTCTACGATCTTTTTAGATAAAGGTTCACAAACTTTCGGAGAGTTTCTATCCTACTTCCCCGTTATTCCTCTCATTATTACCACCCTCACTCCCTCCCCCCCCCTCTTTCCCCCCTGATTCCGAAATAAATACCGGTGCCACTTACCATAATCTTAGTGTTTTAGAAGTTTAGTGAGTTTTTTTAGTGGTCGTCAAAAGAAGATTTCATTTAGCCGATGGGCAGTGTCTGTAATTAAAGGTATAAAGACTCAATTTAGTATATATATATTTTTTTACTTATATATTTTTATTTATTAATTTGTCTGATATTATCTATTTATTATTATTTTTTATCTATTTATTATGTTCATTTGTTTATCTAATTGATTATTTGCATCTTTACTATTTCATTTGTTTATCTAATTTTCTTTTTGCTTTCTATTTGCTAATTTCATTTCCTCATTGACTTATCTATTTATTTATTTGTTTTTTATGTTAATCATGTAATCTTATTTATCTTTATTGATCTATTTATCATCATTTTGATATTCTTTTTAGTTATTTCCAATTTAGTGCAATATTTTTCAGTAAATTGTTCATTCCTTATCATATTTGTTTATATACTTAAAAATATAATTTCTATTTTTAATTATCTATTTATCTATTAACTCTACAAAGAAAGTCAAACCTTTGGCTAAACTAGAATATATATATAGATAAATATTTGACCAATCTAGAATTACCTGATTTATATCCTTTCTTTTTAGAGAACGTCCATCCTTTTGCTAAATAAAGATAAAGTAGATATTAGACTAATCAAGAATTACCTAATTTAGAAAGAAATCTTACATACTAGAAACTGTTCTTCCCTCAGCTGAAAAAGTCAACCTTATCTAAAATAGAATATGTAAATAGATATCACAATACCAATTTAAGTTATAGTTTTAACTCCTACTTAACTAAGATATCTTCAGGGTTAATACCTTATCTAGTCTGATTTGTGTATAATCTATATCATATACTATTATATGTACATGTATATACTACATATTTTTGTATATTAAATTTAATCTTATGAAATCTAGAAGTATGGAGTAATGTTGTAGTTATGAACTGTAGTTTACGAAAACCTTTGACACTGAATTGATGCATCCAATATTTCGATAATGTTTTATTTTGTTTTTAAATTATTATTATTATTACTATTATTATTATCATTATTATTATTATTATTATTATTATTATTATTATTATTATTATAAGAGAGTTGATGATAGCAAATACAGTGTTTCGGAAGAAAGTCAAGCATAAGTACACATGGGAGAGGGTGGTGGAGGGAAGGGTGGTAGATAGAGCGCTAATGGATTATGTAGTGGTAAATAGGATTATGATAGGAAGAGTTAAGGATGTACATGTGCTAAGGGGAGAGGGTGGGGGAATATCAGATCATTTTTTGGTGGAAGGTAAGTTGAGAGTGGAGGATAGATGGAGAAGGAGGAAAGGGACAAAAGGTAGGGAGGTTCTTAGAGTGAACTCCTTGAATGAAAAGGAAAAGGAGAAGGAGTACGAAAAGAAGCTGAAGGAGGAGTGGGAGGGAGTAAAGGATAGAACAGAGATGGGTGTGGAGGAGGAATGGGGATGGTTCAAGGAGGGAGTCTTAAAGTGTGCAAGGATGGTGTGTGGAACAAGAAGGACAGGGGGAAATAGAAGAAAGGGTAGTGAATGGTGGGATGAGGAAACAAAGAAGGTTGTAGAAGAGAAGAAGCGAGCATTCACAGATTGGTTACAAAAGAGGACAGGGGAGTCATATGAGACGTACAAAGAAAAGAAAAGAGAAGTAAAGCAAAAGGTAAAGGAGGCAAAGAGGAGAGCAGATGTGAAATGGGGTAGGAATATGACAGAAAATTTTGAAAGTAATAAAAAGATGCTTTGGAAAGAAATTAAGAGAGGAAGAGGAGGTGAATCAAGTAGGGAAGAAAAGGTAAAAGGTACAGATGGAGAGTTGATAATGGAAGAGATGGCAGTGAGGGGAAGATGGGCAGAATATTTTAGGGAGTTGCTGAATGTGAAGGAGGATAGGGAAGGAAAGATAGCTGCAGTGGGAAATACAAAGAAAATGAGAGTGATGAGTGAGGAGAATGGAGGAGAAATAAGGAAGGATGAGGTGAAGGCAGTTGTAAAGATGATGAAAGCAGGTAAGGCACCTGGTCTGGATGGATGTCATGCAGAATGTCTGAAAAAGGGAGGTTCAGTGATGGTGGACTGGTTGGTGAGATTATTTAATGTTTGCTGGAGAGAGGGTAGAGTACCGGAGGACTGGAGTAGTGCCTGTATAGTTCCTCTTTACAAGGGAAAAGGGGACAAGTGTGAATGTAGTAATTTCAGAGGGATTAGCCTGTTGAGTGTAGTAGGGAAGGCTTATGGGAGAATCTTAATTGAGAGGATTAGGAGAGGAACAGAAGGAGTAATTGGTGAGGAACAGTGTGGATTTAGGACGGGTAGAGGTTGTGTAGATCAGATCTTTGTGGTAAGACAGATATGTGAGAAAGCTATAGGAAAGGGGAAGGATGTTTTTTGGGCTTTTATGGATCTGGAAAAGGCTTATGATAGGGTAGACAGAAAGGCACTGTGGGAGGTTATGCAGATTTATGGGATAGGAGGAAAGCTTTTGGGAGCTGTCAAGAGTTTTTATGTGAGTAGTAGAGCATGTGTTAGGATTGGAAATGGAGAGAGTGAGTGGTTTGAAGTAAAGGTGGGACTTCGTCAAGGATGCGTTATGTCGCCCTGGCTGTTCAACTTATACATGGATGGGGTGGTGCGAGAGGTGAATGCTAGGGTAGTGAGTCAGGGATTGGAGATGGTTAAAGAAAATGGAGAAAAGTGGGAGGTGAGCCAGCTGTTGTTTGCGGACGACACTGCGCTTGTGGCAGGGTCAGAGGAGGGATTGAGGAAGCTGGTGGCAGAGTTTGGGAGAGTATGTGATAGAAGAAAGCTAAAGATAAATGTGGGTAAAAGTAAGGTGATGAGATGTACAAGGGGTGAAAGTGGCAGTAGACTGGAAGTGAACATTAAGGGAGAGCGACTGGAGGAAGTGGAAAGTTTTAGATACTTGGGTGCAAGTGTAGCAGGAAAAGGTGGAGTGAAGGTGGAGGTAGAATGTAGATTGAGAGAAGCGAGTAAATGCCTTGGTGGTTTAAAGAGTATAATGAGAAATAGACATTTGGGAATGGATGCGAAGAGGAGACTGTATGAAGGAGTGATTGTGCCAACAGCACTTTATGGGGCAGAAACGTGGAACATAAGAGAAGAAGAGAGAAGGAGTTTGAATGTGTTTGAGATGAGGTGTCTGAGAAGTATGGTGGGGGTTACTAGGCTAGATAGAGTGAGAAATGAGGAGGTGAGGAGGAGAACAGGGGTGAAAAAGGATTTGGGAGAGAGGGGTGATGAAAGAATATTAGGATGGTTTGGACACATGGAAAGAATGAGTGAAGAAAGACTAGTAAAGGAGGTATGGAAGGCAGATGTGGAGGGAGTGAACATGAGGGGACGTCCTAGGATGAGGTGGATGGATGGGGTGAAGGGGGCTTTGGGGAAGAGGGGAATGTCTGTTGAGGAAGGAAGGGAGAGGACGGAAGACAGAGGTGAGTGGAGAATGATTGTATATGGATGATGTTGTGACTGCATGAGGAGGAATGGGCGGGGGGGTGGGGGTGGGGTAGTATGTGTGAGTAAATTTTGACGCAGCCCGAAGGGATTTCTCCCCGTCCTCTCCTTATATGCAAAGGGGGACGGAGAGGGGGGGTCGCCGATTAAATGAAGCGGCCTTGCTGTGGATGTACTGTGTCTTGCGACACTGCTTCTGACCCAGGGCGGTGGGCAGGGTGCAGGGATGACCCGTCATCCAGGAGGTGCTCAGATGAGAGGAAGGGTGGGAGGGGTGTGGAGTGTATTTAGGGATGAAATGGGTGGGAGTGTTTTTATGCCTTTCCCTTTTTGGCTACCTCCCTTGGAAGGGGGAAAAACCCTTGGTATATGTATGTATGTATGTATTATTATTATTATTATTATTACTACTATTATTAGTACTATCATTATTAATATTATTACCATTGTTATTATTATTATTATTGTTATGATTATTATGATTATTATTATTATTATTATCATTATTATTATTATTATTATTATTGTTAATATTATTATTATCATTATTATTATTATTATTATTATTGTTATTACTATTATTATGATGTTATTATTATCATTATTATTTTCATTATTATTATTAATATTATTATTATCATTATCATTTTCATTATTATTATTACTATTATTATCATTGTTATTATTATCATCATTATTATTACCATCATTATCATTATCATAACTATTATCATTATTAATATTATTATTATTATTATTACTATTAATAATATTTTTATTGTTAATTATCATTATTATTATTACTAATTAATTATTATTATTATTACTATTATTACTATTACTATTACTATTATTATTATCATTATTATCATTATCATCATCATCATTATTTTTTATTATTATTATTATTATTATTATTATTATTATTATTATTATTATCATTATTATTATTATTATTATCATCATCAGTATTTGGAAATATTGAGTAAAGATACTTTTTGGTGCAGCTAGACACATTTCATGAACAGGAGTTTCTGTTTTTTTTTTTGTTGTTTTTTTGGGGGGGGGAGGTTGCGTAGCTCAAATTGCTGACTGATCTGACAACAGCTTCATTTGCTGCGTTGGACGATAGAGTTTGTTTTCATATTCGTAATGAACGTTTCCTCCAACCTTATGGGCAGTTCGGAATGTGAAATATTTTCCACTTTGATGAATGGAGAGAATTTTTTTTTTTATTCATCTCTAATGAAAATGAATATAAAAACAAAATTAAATCATACATACATGCATACATATACCAATGGGTTTTTCCCCCTACAAGGGAGGTAGCCATTGTATCCCCACACACTCCTGTCCCACCCACCCCCCTCCCTCCCTCTTTTGTTAGCTCCTCGTGGATGACAGATTATAATTGCATCTCGCCCAATAAAGATGAAAAACAAAATATATTGAATATCTCGAGCACCGTTGCCGGGTGTTGTGGGGCTGTGGGTTTCCAGTTCATGAAATTCGAAGCAACGACTAATATATTTAAAAAAAAATCCTTGATAATAAGATTTTTTATTTTGCATATTCTGTTTCCTAATTGTACAGCATCACAATCAATATCAGAAATTAAATAATAAATCATAATTTTTCCTTACAAAATCGTAATCTACTTTCATTTAGGTTCTTTAAAATGGAATATTCTCTTTCGAACTAGGAAAAATAGAAATTAGATCAATAATAATTTTTCCTAATGACATCATAGTCTGCTGTAGGCCGTATGGTCTCTTCCAGTCGACTTCATTCTTATGTTCTTAGTTACATTTGTTTTCTTCAAAACAAAATATTCACTTTCAAAATAGGAAAATTGTAAATTAGATTAATCAATTTTTTTTCGAATGAAACCATACTCTAGTTTCATTTATTTTCTTCAAAACGGAATATTTCCTTTCAAACTCAGAAAAAATATATACATATATATATATATATATATATATATATACATATATATATATATATAATTACATCTATATACATATGTATATATATATATATATATAATTACATAAATACATGTATACATATATATATATATATATATATATTTAAGTACATACATATATGTATATATACATATATATATACATACATATATATATATGTATATGTATATATATGTATATATATATATATATATGCCAGAGAAGGCAAAAATACGTTTTAATGATGGTTTTATGTCAAACTAGATCGCTAATCCAAAAGAACGATAGTCATCTGTTCTGATACCATCCTGTTTGCCTCAAATGGTACACCAGGATAGTAGGGTTGAAATCCATCATTGTGACGTTTATAATTGCTCCTGTTATGCGTATGAAGAAGATAAGATGTCAGATGGAAGTGAGCTAGTTATGGAATGCTGTTTAGACACGGGCGAAAAATGCATATTTTTCATTTATCTATTTATCTATTTTTTAACGAAAATTAATAACAATTAGAATACTTATGAAGTGCTATTGAGACGCATACAAAAGTGTTCCATTTTTTTTTCCATAAAACTGAATAAAGAAAAATCGATTTTGTCATAGAACGAGGACTGAGGAACTGGGTATATGAAAGGCGAGCAGTACGTCTGAAAAATGAGGTCATTTTTTCTGCTTAGCACTCGGTAGGGGGTAGTGAGGCAAGCGCGAGCGCACGCAAGCATCATGCACGCACTCAAGCACTCGAGTACACTCACGCACGCACGCCGTACACACACGTACATACACATATGCACACATATATACACACATACACATACATATACACGTACAAGTACATGCGCGCACACAGACACACACATACACACGCGCGCGCACGCACACATACGTCACGCAGTATACTTTTAATGACTGTAGACTAATCTTTACTAAAGAAAAAAAATTATGATCATTATTTATACTATTGTTTTTTTTATCTGTGTGAACACTTCATCATAGTTCCTGTTTAAAATATCTTTCAAACCTTTTCCTACACCTCTTTTTCTCTCTTTTTTCCTCTCTTCTTGCCTCTCTTCTTATTGCCCTCACTCTTCCTACTGAACCACCTCCTCCTCCTCCCCCTCCTCCTTCTGCCCCTCCTTCTCGTCCTCCTCCTCTTCCTCCTCTTACAATCCACCTTTTTCTCCTTGAAGACATCTGTGTGTTCTCAAAACCTCCATTTCGAAAGGTCTTGATTTTCTCCTTTTTTTTCGAAAATTCTTCTTTTCAAAATTCTTTTCGAAATCTGAAAACCACACCTTCTTTAAGAATTTTTGCAATTTGGTTGTATCCTGTTATTCTGCATCGTGTCTTCCTTCACCTCAATGGCAAGATAACCCACCCTCCTCCTCTCTTTCCCTCCCCTCCCTTACCCTCCTCCCAGACCTTTCCTCCCTTTCTCCCCTCCCCTTCCCCCCTTATCCCCCACCTCACTTTACCCCCACACAACGTGTAATCCCTCCTCTTCTCTTTCTCTCTCACAAGGCCCCAATCATTACCGCTATTACTACCACCATAACCGCCCATGTTACCACCACTGTTACCATCTCGCCCACCATGACTACCACCACCTCAAATACCATCTCTTCCACCATTACCACCACAATTATCACCATTACCTCCACCATCATTATCACTATGATTGTTACCATTCTCCACTATCACCATTAGGAGAAACCATCACCACCTCAACACCAATTACCACACCTGTATCACCCCAATCACCACCACTAGCACCACCACCACCATCTTCTCTTCCTAACCCCAGCATTGGATATCGACTACACCCCATACAGACCACTGTCACGCAAAATTCTTTTATAACATGATTGATTTGGTCTAACGTCGCGTACTCCCCACTATCGGGAGGCTAGGACGGTGCCCCTTATAGAGGAATTTATAGTGTGAAATTTAATTAACCATACCCTTGGTCCAACTCACTGGTGGGAGGGTTCGAACTAACGTTCGTTCGACCTCTGCCGCAAGCAGCGACGCTCTAACCCGCATCTTCTTTTGTAACTGGATTTAGAAGAAAAAAGTTTTTCTCGCCTCTCGAAAATTCTCTCGAACTTGTCCTTATGGACAGAAGCGCTGGTTATCCCCAGTTCGATCCCCAACCTCCTGAATTCTCCCTTTCTACTGATAGTCCTCACTTTTCGCTCTTACACTCCTCTCTTCAATCTCTCTTTATCTCTCTTTATTTCTCTTTTCCTTTGATCCTCTTCTGCTTCATCTTCATATTTCCTCGAACGCCTCTTCTCGTTCATTCAACCTCCTTTTGCCAAGTCTGTGAATCGTTTTGCTTTTTCTATATACATTTCCCCATTTTTTTTTCGTTTTCATATTCTTCTGTATGATTCCAATCACCCATTTCTTCTTCTTCGAGTCTGCTCAGCGTCCTATCCAAATTGTTTTATTTGTTTATCGCCTCTATTTACCCCCTTTTTTCGTTTTTTCTTGCTCCGATTTTTTCCAAAACTATTTCCAAAATTCCCAGTGATATATATCCACGTGGTTTGCATATTGCACTGCGAATTGCATCACGCAGTTCCCTCTTTCCCCCCTCTATATAAATTACCCGCATTCCCGTCCTTCGTCTACGTATTTCCCACACTAAGAACGCTCTTTCCTGGAACTTCCAATTTCTACTTCCCCAGTATTTCCTCTCGATCCCTGGAACGATGCTGAACCCCTGCAACTGGCCCTGAAAGATGGACGTCAAGTAGAATTATCTCCCCGCCGCATATTTTCATAACTTGTTCAGCTCCTCAGCTCCGTTGGTACTGAGAGGTTAATTCGTAATATCTAGGTTTGATACTACATACCCTAGACCAAGGGTGGGCAACCTTTGTAAGCGTGAGTGCCAAAATCCGCCAAAATATTTTATACAAAATTTTCTTACCTGCTAATGAAGTACAATCATAGGCCTACTTACAAGTATCCCCACCCCACTCCCTTCACTTCCTCTTAGGGCCCCAATAGTTATACAAAAGAATCTGGAGATTTATTGGTTATTTGTTTTAAGGTGAGCCCTTGGTTTCGCGTGCCGAGAAAATAGTCGTTAGCGTGTCACGTTTGGCACGCGTGCCAAGGGTTACCCACCCCTTCCCTAGTAGGTACTCTAACAATAATTAAAAAAAAAAATCAAATTAGTATTCCCATATGCCTGAGACTCGAAGTATCTTAAAGAATTTTCAAATTATTTTAGAGAAACGAGGATAGACCATATCTCAAATTATGACAATGGGTTGGCCTATATTCAAAGAAGGACTTACTGTACGACTGTGCGTCTTGGGCCTCGTGTATATCACGCCATTGGGAAACGCTATAGGGTTCTCTCTTCCTTCAAGACCTATTGATCTCTCCCACATCCCTTGAGTTACGACCAGGTTACAAATTCGCGCAAAGATACGATATCGCAGTATCGCTCGGAATCTAAGACATCGTTGTAGGAGTGGAAATGTTTTCTGTTTTGGGTGTAAGAACTGTTAATGAACTCCTACTTTACAAAGATTCGATTCTGATTTTTTTTTTCTTCGTCATTTTATTCATATCAGGGTACAGACTGGTACTGTCGGAGTGTAGTTGTGCGTGTGTGTGTGTGTGTGTGTGTGTGTGTGTGTGTGTGTGTGTGTGTGTGTGTGTGTGTGTGTGTGTGTGTGTGTGTGTGTGTGTGTGTGTGTGTGTGTGTATGTGTGCGTGTGTGCTATAGCCCTCTTCAGGAAAATACTTTCCTGAGGAGGGCTATAACTATTAGCCGAAATATAAAAGTTATACTTTCTTCTAAGTTTCCTTTTATTCCGACTGTGGGTTCTTTGTGATTATTATCTACAAATGTGCCACTACATTTTCTCCATATGATATATATATATATATATATATATATATATATATATATATATATATTATATAAATATATATATGCATATATATATATATATATATATATATATACATATATATATATATATGAGTGGTAGGGTGGTGAGTTTAAACACCAAGAATCCGTTGAAGTTTTATTTCTGACGTTAAATATATATTTATATATATATATGTATATATATACATATATATATATATATATATATATATATATATATATTATATATATAGTTTCGCAGGTATGCTTTTTCAATGCATACCTGCGAAACTAGTCAGGAATAAACTCTATACTAAGACTCCTGTGTTTCCTACTCCGCTTAATATTACATATATATATATATATATACATATATATATATATATATATATATATATATATATATATATATATATATATCGAGTATCAGTAAGTAATGTTCCTCCGAGATGGGCATCAGATAGATTCATCTCCCTGCGACACATTTTTAAACTCTTTAAGCATCTTTACCTTCGCCTGAAGTGACAGCCCCGATCGGCTGACATTCGGTCTCCGGACTGACCCCATGATTTCTCTTTATCAACTTTGTATTTGCTCTCCCTTTTCACATAGATAAGACATGATAAAGGGTACATGTTTTATTAGTATGACTGCAACATTCTAGTGATACAGAAACATTATCACAGAAGCAGTACAACGTTTTCTCCTGGAGAGTTCTATCAAAGGACCCAAGGAGCGTTGCCAGCCGTTGTGAGGCTACGGTTTTCTTCTCAGTAAAACCCGAGACAACCGTCGTTACATAAGAACATAAGAGTAGAGGAGACTGCAAGAGACCATAAAGCCTACACTAGGAAGTTCCATGTCCCTCATCACTCTGTTCTTCATTATGTGAAAGAAATTATTTCTATGAAGCCAACTACTTTTGTGACACTTTTGACACGCTTCAAATATGTGGCACACTATGGCACGCCTCTTATATGTACGGGCAGACATGGCACACTATGGCACGGTTCATACTTGTGGAGGTATCTGATGTCTTTTAGCTATGGCACGCCTTATATATGTGGTCCTAATAGTGGCACACTATGGCACGTCTCATACATGTGATCCTAATCGTGGCACACTATGGCATGCCTCATATATGTGGCCCTAATCGTAGCACACTATGGCATGCCTCACATATGTAGAGGTAGCTGTGCAAGACTATGGCGCGGCTCATATATGTGGAGGCATCAGATGTGTTATGACTATGGCACGCCTCATATATTTAGTCCCAAACATGGCACACTATGGCATGGCTCATATATGTGGTCCTAGATTTGGCACACTATGGCACGCCTCATATATGTAAAGGTACAGACTTGTTATAACTATGGCACGCCTCATATATGTGGTCCCAAACGTGGCACACTATGGCACGCCTCATATATGTTGAGGTAGCCATGCAAGACTATGGCGCGGCTCATATATGTGGAGGCATCAGATGTCTTATAAGTATGGCACGCCTCATACATGTGGTCCCTAACCTGGCACACTATGGAATGATTCATATATATGATCCCAAACGTGGCACACTGTGGCACGCTTCATATACTGTATATGGAGGTATCAGATTGTTATAACTATAGCACGCCTCATATATATGGAGGTATCAGACGTGTTATAACTATGGCACACCTCATATATGTGGTCCCAAACGTGGCACGACTCATATGTGGAGGCATCAGATGTGTTATAACTATCAATCAATCAATCAAATTAGCCATCCTGAGTCCACTGCTGTACAAAGGCCTCTTTCATAGCATTCCATGATTCACACGACCGTGCCATCCTCTGTCACGTCACTCCTGCAAACTTCTTGATCTCGTCTCTCCATCTTCTGTTTGGTCTCCCTCTTCCACGCTTCCTATTTCGCGGCGTCCACTCAGTAACACACTTGCTCCATCGCTCATCAGTCGTTCTCACTAACTTACATGCCCAATTCCACTTCGTCTCTTTTACCGCTTCCACAATATCTTTCACTCTAGTCTGCTCTCTCACCCAACTTGCTCTCTTTCGGTCTCTCAGTGTTATTCCCATCATTGATCTCTCCATTCTCCTCTGTGCTATCCTTAGTTTTGTTTCCGATGCCTTCGTTAGTTTCCAAGTCTCATACCCATAGATTATTGCTGACAGAATGCATTGTTTGTCAACTTTACGTTTCAAACATAAAGGTAGAGAGCATCTCAGCATTTTATCATACTTACCAAACACTTTCCAACCAATTGTAATGCGTCTTTTTGTTTAATTATCATGATCTTTTGTCACTTTCGCCATCGCCCTAAATAATTATACTCCTCAACTTCTTCAAGACCTTCACCATCAATTATAATCTCTTTACTTTCAAATTTTGTGTTGAACATTACTTTGGTTTTACTTTTATTCGTTTTTAAACATACTTTGAGACTTTCCTTGCTTAGATCACTCAGCATATCTTGCAAGTCTTCTGCTCTTTCTGAAATAAGAATAATGTCATCCGCAAATCTTAGGTGGTTTAAATATTCGCCATTAATATTTAAACCTTTCTTTTCCAAACAAGCTGTAAATAATTTGGGTGAAATTGTATCGCCTTGCCGTGCTTCTTTCTCAAAATTGATCTTTTTGGTATTTCTATGTAGTCGAATTATAGCGGTACCTTTCGCATAAATCGTTTCTAAAACGTTTACGATCTGTTCGTTTGTAACCTGCTTGCGTAGCGAGTTTAGTATTGCTATTTGTTCTACCGAGTCAAAGGCCTTCTCGTAATCTACAAAAGCTAAATATAGAGGTATATTGTATTCTCTCGTTTTCTCGATTAGTTGGTTTATCGCCTGCAAATAGTCTAGAGTCGAATATCCGCTCCTAAAGCCTACCTGTTCTCTCGGTTGATTTCCATCTAAAACTTGACTTGGTCTATTTGTAAGGATCTTGGAGAATACTTTATATACATTTGATAGCAAGTTTATCGGTCGATAGTTATTAAGGTCCTTCTGGTCTCCTTTTTTATGAAGCAAAATCACTATAGCATTGCACCACGCATTCGGAACGCTTTCTTGACTTTAGCACTGGGTGTACAACTCAGCTAATTTAGTATGAACTAATTTACCTGCGTCTTTCAACAGATCTATCTATATTCCATCTTCACCGGGTGCTTTGTCTCGTTTCATAGTTTTTAGAGCAAATTCTACTTCTTTTGTCAACTACGGTCTTCGACGAATAAAGCTCCCGGTAAAATGCTTCTACTCTTTTTACCATTTTGTCTCTACATTTAATTATTTTTCCATTTCTATCTTTCAAACATATCATTTGCTGTCTTCCTAAAGCATGTTTGCGCTCGGTCACTTTAATACTTTTACCCTTCCTAATAGTTTCCTCTATTTCATCCATGTTTCTCTTTCTTTTCTGTAATCTCTGCCTTTTGTTGATAAGCTTGTTTAGTTCGACTCTTTCTGTTTCGTCTGTCCTGCTTTTAATCTCCATGGTCCTTCTTCTTTTAATTAGGTCATTTGTAGATTTGGAGTACTTCTTCTCTCTAATGTTTTTTGTACTTCTTACTTTCTCTGCCGATTCCCTAGTGATATTCACTAAATTCAAATTAATATCTTCCACGGTGTCCTCCTTAGTTCTTAGAGCTTCGAATCTATTCTAAATTTCTAACTGAAATTTCTTATTATTATCCTTAACCTTTGCAAGGCTTATTTTCTTTCTTAAAATTAGTCTATTTCTCTCGGCTCTGAAATTGAATTTAGCTGTGCAACCTACCATCCTATGGTCACTACCTATGTTGATTTTATTTATCACCGTAATATAGCTAGCGCTTTTGCTCTCATCTCCTAATACGAAGTCTATTTCATTCTTTGTAGTTCCATTTGGACTTCTCCACGTCTATTTACAACCTACACGCTTTTGTTATAACTATGGCACGCCTTATATATGTGGTCCTAATCGTGGCACACTATGGCACGCCTGAATGTGCCAGATTTGGCACGCTCTCAATGTGTATCTTTGGTGTGATGCAAGCTGGTCCTTGACGCTCTTCAAGGACGATGTATTTTCGAGTATTAGCTGGAGTTTGTGCTCGTATGCATTATGCTTACAGCATGCTATGGATTATACTCATGTATCATTTGGTTATATATCGTGTCTGTGTTTATCATGAAACATGCTGCAACATCTCCCTTCTCTCCCTTTCCCTCCTTTTCATCCCACCTTTCCCCTCCTTTCCCCTCCCCCTTACCCTCTCTTCCCCTCCTTCTCCTCCTCCTCCTCTGCTATCATTCATTAAGGCAGTTTTTCATATAACATCTTGAAATCAAAGAAAATATGAAAAAGTTAAAATTGGTTACTATTGGAAAATGTGGATTTTTTTTCTTTTTTTTTTTACTTAATTGAATAAAGTTATCTTCTGGTGATTTGAGTTGATTGATGGCAACTTTGCACAAGACCAATAATACATCTATATATTATTGTTCTCTCTCTCTTCGGGAAATCTTCTCATTCTCACTTTATCCCATTCCCTTGACCACTAACCACTAAACCCGCAAACCAAATGTGTAATTATCAGTTAATATTAACGACCACATTTCTTCATTCTCATTTTAATAAACTGGACGTTTTTTGTTTTTGTTTTTTTAGAATATTTTATCTTTTTTCATATTTTTTATTTATCTATTTTTTAGAGCCTTTGTATCTTCCTGACTTGGCTCTCCACAACATCTAATTATCTAAAATGATTATCTAAGATCTAATCCTCTTATCGGCCCACGAGCCTCAAATCACATGTAATCTAGATTTTGTGTATCATAGTAGGTTTATCCTTATCTGATTAAAATTTCTTCTAACATAAT
>NC_134782.1:6276814-6284314 GCF_046742065.1 Oratosquilla oratoria
TTCTTCTTCTTCTTCTTCTTCTTCTTCTTCTTCTTCTTCTTCTTCTTCTTCTTCTTCTTCTTCTTCTTCTTCTACTACTTCTACTACTACTACTCCTTCTTCTTCTGTTTCTCCTCCTTTTATTCTTTTTCTTCTCATTCTTCTTCTTGCTGTTCTTTTTCTTATTCTTCTTCGTTCACTTGCCTGGAAATCTTTATTTTATATTATTTTCTCACATTTATTCTTCTTCATGTATTTTATTGCATTTATTTATCTATTCATTTATGCACTTATTTGTTTATTTATTTTTATTATTTTGCTTCCTATCCTATGAAGATAGACTACGTCACTCTGTTCCGTAGGGATGACACCAAAGTCGTTAAAACATTGATACTATCGGAACTGGGTGACATAGTAACAATTTCATCACTGTAATGATTCGGAGGCGAGGACGGTGCCCCTTACAGAGGACTTTGTAGCGTTGAATTTTAATGAACCATTCCCTTGGTCCAACTCGCTGACGGCAAGGATCGAATACCCGTCAATTTGACTACCGCCACAAGTAGCGACGCTCTAATCCGCTCAACCAGCGATCATTTTGGCCGTAATGCACTTTAGATATTTTACATAGGTGAGCCGTTGATTTGGGACCAAATGGCCCGTCAGGTGAATAAAATCGTCTGGCTGCATTAGCCAGTACAACATCTCAGAGGTCTGTCATCTTGGGAGAAGACTTCTGCAACGCTACATTGGCATGCCTGAACCTGAAAGTTTTTTTTTTTTCTTCAAAATTGCCAACAATCCATCTCACCTCAATTTCAAGCTCAATTTGAGCCGTCAGTTTCACGCTGAGCCAAAGGCTCAACACTCCCCTCCAGTCCTACAACAGTCTTAGTCTGTTGTCATAAGAGAACCTGAGCTTCTGTCCTAATGGAGATATGGACCAAAAGGTCTCCTGTCGGCATGCTTCGCTTTTGTAATATCTCACTGAAAGGTGAGGAGCAATGCGGTAAAAGAAGGGTTTAAATATGGTGTGAGAACGAAAGGAGAGAAGTATGATTTTTTTAAGTCACCAAACACGAAGGCTTTAAATTATCTAAGTATTGGATTTTTTTTTTTTTTTTTAATCTTCAACTCTTTCACCAGAAGCCTTCAAGCTCTGATCAGCCACGAATTTCCATCAGGATTTCAGAAGTCTTTAAGTCTTTTATTCTCCTCTTGGCTATCTATAAAAAAAATCTGTCAGGTCATACGCTTCCAACAGAAACTCAGAACTCAGAACTCTTTTCTTGGCCATCAAAAAGGCGCCTTCAAGTTCTGACCAGACACGACCGTCCGGCACTCAAAGGACTTTATGTAAATAAACAGGACTTCTGACAATTTTCCGAGATCATCCAATAAATTCATTCAAAGAAGCTAACTTGAAGGCAGGATCTGATCGTGGACGATATTCAGATGGAGATCTGGAAGGTGAGTTTAGATTTCTTTGATTGCTTTCCAGAAGATACTGGAAGTTGTAGGTTTTATAGATATCTCTGGAAGCGACCGAAGAGTCTGCCTCTGAATCTAAAGACTATTTCGTTTCTACTTTTCTAATTTTACTCTCTCTATTTTCTTTTTCCTTTTCATTTTTTCTACCATTTTTCTATTTCGTATTTTATTCTGTTTTTCTATTTTTATTTCTTCTATTTCCAATATTTTACTACCTTCTCCTCCTCCTCCTCCTCCTCCTCCTCCTCCTTACATGCGTCATCTTAGTATTGCCGTCGTTGTCATACCACACCATTATCACCATCACCTCCTACCTCCACCACCACTACCACCATCACTACCACCACCATCACCAACACCACCATCACCACTACCACCCTAAATACTATCACCACCACAACATATACAACGTCACCACCACTACCACCAACACCATTAACACCAACACTACTACCACCACCACCTTAACTATCACTATTACTTAGAACGGCCCTGTCCTAGTCTTACTATTGATGTGACGTCACATCAACCACCACTACTATCACTATCACCACTACCAACTCACTGTTGTTCATATATCCACCACCGCAGTGAGGGTTTAAATTCCAGGAGAAGGTGAGGGATGAATCGCGTGTCTTCCTGGGAGCTTGCCCAAGGGTGTGGATACACGTTGCTGAGATATTTGTCACTACTGATTATATTCAATGTTAATTCGATTGGTTGATTGACTGATTGATTGATTGATAGACTGATTGATTGATTGATTGATTGATTGGCCACTTCATCATGACTGATTGACTGCAAGCGAGTTGAAAATGTTGAGAAAAAACGAATGGAAAAGAAGATGTAGAAAAAAGAGGATAAAAAGAAAACAAATAATAAATAAATAAACAAATTAATTAATGATAAATGTATTAACTAATGAATGAACAAATAAGATAAATAGATGAATAGTATAACCAAATAGAAAAATGTGGATGACAGAAAAAATAAACAAACGAAAATGTTGAGGAAAGGGTGGACAGATGCGAGATGAAGAGGAAATAGGAAGAGGAAGACGAAAAGGGAGAGGAGGAGGAGGAGGAGGAGGAGGAGGAGGCAGAGTAGAAGGAGGAGGAGGAGGGGAAGGAGAGGAATAAGGAAGACGAGGAGTAGGAGGCAGAGTAGAAGGAGGAGGAGGGGAAGGAGAGGAATGAGGAAGACGAGGAGTAGGAGGAAGAGTAGAAGGAGGAGGAAGGAAAGGGGAGGAATGAGGAGGAGGAGGCAGAGGAAAAGGAGGAGGAAGAAGGAGGAATGAAGGAGGACGAGGAGTGAGGAGAGTACGAGGTGGAAGGAGAGGGGAGGAATGAGGAGGAGGAGGAAGGAAAGGGGAGGAATGAGGAGGAGGAGGAAGAGGAGAGGAAAAGGAAGGAGGAGGAGGAGGAGGGAGAAGGAAGGAAGAGAGGAGGAGGAAGGAAAGGAAAAGAAGGAGGAAGAAGAGGAATGAGGGAGGAGGAAGAGGAGGAAAACAAAAGGAGGAGGAAAGGAGGAGAGGAGGAGGGAAGAGAGGAAGAGAGGAAGGGAGGAGGAGGAGGAGGAGGAGGAGGAAGTGAAAGGAGGAGGAGGAGGAGGAGGAGGAGAAGAGGAGGAGGAGAGGAAAAGGAGAGGAATAGGAGGAAGGAATAGGAGGAAAAAGGAGAAAATGAAAGGAAAGGAGGAGGAGGAGGAGGAGGAGGAGGAGGAAAGGAGAAAGGAAAAAAGCGAGGAATGAGGAGAAGCGAAATCAAAAAAAAGAAAAAAGAAAAAAAAAGAGAGGAAAAAAAAGATAAGAAGGAGGAAGGAAAGGAAGAGGAATAGAAGGAAAAAAAGAAAGGAAAAAGAAGAGGTGAAGGAGGACAGAGAAGAAGAAGGAAGAAGGAAGAAAGAGGAATTCAGAAGGAGAAGGATAAGAAGGAGGGAAGAGGACAAGGAAGAAGAAAAGAGGAAAGGAGGAAGGAAGAAGGAGAAGGATAAGGAGAGGAACAGGACAAGGAGAAGGAGGAGTACGAGGAGGAGGAGGAGGAGGAGGAGGAGGAGGAGGAGGAGGAGAGGAAAGGAGGAAGAGGAGAAGGAAAGGGAGAAGAGGAGGAGGAGAAGGTGGAGGAGGAGGAGAAGGAGGAAAAGGAGAAGGAGGAGGAGGAGGAGGAGGAGGAAAAGGCTCAGTGAGAGGAAAAGTAGTAGCATTAACCAGAGGAAAGGAACGGAAGGAGAATGAGGAAGAGGAGGAGGAAGAGGAGGAGGAAGCAAGGCTAGGGGCCTGGTCTGACCCGATCTGACCTGAAGCGAAGCGGCCAACTGTCTAATGATTCACTTGATTTCAGCGATTAGTCAGAGCTGAAATGTGCTTAATTGAAAATGGAACAAATCGAAAAATAACACACATATACACACATGTACGTGTATATATATATATATATATATATATATATAGATATATAGATATATATTAATATATGCAGATCTAGATTCTATCAATGTGTCTAATACTTTTCTTAATGTCTACGAGTAAATACGTAATATGTAGTAGTATAGAAAGCAATTATTTTTCTTAATTTGTTTAGATATTCAGAACTATTTCTATATTTTGATAAGATCTCTTGCTATAGTATTAATACATATATACATATATATACATTTTTGCAAATAAATCACTTGAACACGTGATCAGAAATATGCTGGTAACCACTTAAGAAAAAGAAACACAGAAATGGGATTTCTGTGTTTCTTTTTCTTAAGTGGTTACCAACATATGTATACATATATATATATATATATATATATATATATTACAGGTGGAAAATGTAATCACACATTTGTAAATCACGGTAAAACCACTGAGGATTGCAGTTTACAATCGAAATATATAGATTCCCCGTTTCCAGTCTATTCTACTCCAACAGTGGTTTTACCGTGATATATATATATATATGTTTATATATATATATATATGTATATATATATATATATATATGTATATATATATTTATATATGTATATTTATGCTCCTTACCAAACATGTTAACTTTAATAATATTTAAAAACCATAAGAAAAAATATAGAAATTACATTTTCAATCAGTTTCAGAATTTTAACTTTATTTAGCTTTCTAATTAGTTTTCTAGTTGAACTTATCTAGCGCATTACCCTATCTATAAAATATAGAAGTAATTTTCGTAAATATAACCAAGGAACTTAGATTCTAATGATAAAAGGGTCAGGCCGTGAAAGGTTGTTTTAAAAGTATGGCTATAAGAGATTTATAGCCAAAAAGGACATCTGTGATTTCACGAAGTTATGTGATATTTCAAGATCGTTCGCAAAGAGACATGAAGACATCGAAGAGTCATTAACTGCAGCTGTTGCCGCTGACTTCAGCTTATAAGGAGATCAGCAGCTCTGAGAAGGCTGCCGTGATAAAAGGAACTAAAAAAAAAAAAAAAAAAACTCCTCAGTGATTCCGCCCATTCTGTATGTCTATAACTGTGGTTCTCAAACTATGGGTCGTGACCCAAAGTTGGGTCACGAGGTCAATTTTGATGGGTCGCAAGGCCCCACGATATGAAATACTGGTAAATGAGAAGCAGCATCACGGATTCCATTAATTTAGTTTTCTGAAGGAAATGCAGTGCTATGGATTCTGTTAGTTTAGTTTTGTTAAAGAAAATTTGTACACATTATTATTTTTTTTTCTTTTTTAAAGTAAAGGGTATATATCAATGTCCATTTTGTTTCTCTTGACTTTATTCTGGGTCGCGAAGGATTGAAATGTTTCAAATAGGGTCACTCACGAAAAAGTTTGAGAGCCACTGGCCTACAAAGACAGAAACGCTGGTTATTACGTGACTGAAATCGTCTGGTTTCAGTGAATGAAAACATATGTAGAATATGTCGTTATGTGCGTGTGTGTATGTGTGCATGTATGTATAAATGTATGTATGTACATGTCTATGTAAGTATTTTTGTATGTTTTATATATGTATGTATGTGTGTATGCATGTATGTATTGATATATGTACTGTATGTATGTATATATAGATAAATATAGATATGAATGTGTGTTTTTACGTTTGTATGCTCTTATGTACGTAGGTATTTTTGTATGTTTTTACATATTTATGTATGTGTGTATGTATTTACGTATGTATGCGTGTATGTATGTATTGGTATATGTACTGTATGTATGTATGCATATATAAATAAATGTAAATATGAATGTGTGTTTTTACGTTTGTATGCTCTTATATATGTACCTATGCATGCATATGTGTATACATATACGTATATATACATACATGTATACATGTACATATGTACGCACGTGTGTATGGTCTACAACGATAGGCAAATAAGTTCATAATTAGTTTTCATATTTCTTTTGAAGAAAATTACTTCTGAACGGGTAATCATCTCTTCATTTCACACTTTTCTTCCTCATTTAGCGTTATGGAAGTAATTGAGAATGATTATAACTTCATTTCAGAACATTTGTACACTTTTGTAAAGGCTTTGACATGATCCAATATTTCAATGGATTTGATATAGGTCTCATTCGGTAAATGTGCTTGTTGTACACGAAAGGTTATTATTATTGTTGTTGTTGCTGTTCTTATTAATGATGGGGTGATGATAATGATGGGATGATGATGATATGATGGGATGATGTTGATAATGACGATGATGGCGATGATGATGATGATGATGATGATGATGATGATGATGATGATGATGATGATGATGATGATGATGATGATGATGATGATGATGATGATGATGATGATGTTGATGATGATGATGATGACGATGATGACGATGTTGTTTATGTTGTTGTTACTGTTGTTATTTGGACGAAAATATCCAGGGCTTCTATCCTCAGTAATACAGAGGTGGTCAGGGAAAGACTGAAGACTAGAGCAGTAGAGGAACAGACGGATAGTGGGAGTCAAAAAGTCATCAGTATTCCTTTGTTCTGGTAGATACTTATTTCCAATCATCAAATAATGCTGCGTGACTCTGGTCCATAAGGAGGGATATTAAGAGAACGATATAGATGAAGACTTTTTTTTTTTTTTTTTTTTTTGTAAAAATTAATTTCTACAACAAAATCATGATGCGTGACCCGGGTTCATACGGATTCTACTTACGGAAGAAATGAAGACCTTCATTTTTTTTTTTTTTTTTTTTTTTTTTTTTTTTAGTAAATACTAAATTTCTATAAAAAAGCATCACCGTGTCTCGACTCTGGTCCATACGGATTCTACTTACGTCTCCAGGGAAGGTCCCCCTAGTTTAAAGATATCTTCAAAGTGTTACTACGCCGTGAAAGGGATTGAGGTAACATCGATTTGACTTTAACCCCGCTGTTGCGAAGTGGGATTACCTCAGATGAATAAAATCGACTGACACCAGAGGTGGAAGAGAAAGAGCTCAGGGAGGGTGACGAAGGGTGGGGAGGAGTAGGAGGGGGTTTATTATCATTACACACACACAAACACACACACACAAACACACACACACACACACACACACACACACACACACACACACACACACACACACATATATATATATATATATATATATATATATATGAATGTATGTATATATATTTATATATATACATATATATATATATATATATATGTATATATATATATATGTATATATATATATATATATATATACATATGCATATATATATATATATATATATATCACACAGGAACCCACAGTCGGAGAAAGAATAAACTTCGAATAGAGAATAATCCTATATTTCGGCTATCTCTACTTACGTCTCCAGAGAAGGTCCCCCTAGTTTAAAGAAGAGGGCTACAGTTGATAGCCGAAATATAGGATTATTCTTTATTCGAAGTTTATTCTTTCTCCGACTGTGGGTTCCTGTGTGTTATCTACAAATGTGCTACTACATTTCTATTTAGAAAATATATATATATATATATATATATGGATTCTCTGCTTGAAGTCCTATTTGCAACCTTCTATATGGGCTACATT
>NC_134782.1:6294314-6301814 GCF_046742065.1 Oratosquilla oratoria
ACACACGCACACACACACACACACACGCACGCGCGCACACACACACACACACACACACATACACACAGACGCACACACACACACACACACATACACACATACACACACACACACACACACACACACACACACACACACACACACACACACACACACACAGCAATCAGATACCTGCATTTCTGAAATAACAAGTAAAGCGACATCATATGTTTATGTCCATACAGTACAAGGAATACTGATTTCATAAAGAGCAGGTATCCGGTGCGACCGGTTTCATGCAACTGGTTGCGTCGGTGTGCGAGATGCTTAAGCATTGACACACAGTCACAGAAGACTTTTACAAATTTCACTCCCTATTCTTACGAAAATTACAAGTACATCTTTCTAGATAAACCAGTAAACACGGTTAATTAGAGAAGTTAAGGTTCTAGTTTTCGGAAGGCGTTCGACGGGCCTGGTGACAGGTGCAATCTGAGGGGGGCTGGAAATGACGTTCGAATCCTGGACGCTTGAGACGCCTAAGGACGTGATAAATGCCGTAAGCCTAGACGGGGCTTGAAGAAGGAGGAGGAGGAGGAGGAGGGGAAGAGGGGGACGAGGGAAGAGGAGGGGTGAGAAAGAAGAGGAGAGGAGGAGAAAGAGGATGAGGAAGATTAGGAGAAGAGGAGCAGGAGGAAGAGGAGGATAGGAGGAGGAGGAGGAGGAGGATGGGAGGAGGAGGGGAGAAGGACAGGGAGCGAGAGGAGGAGGGGGAGGAGGAGAGGGGGAGAAGGGAGAAGGGAAGTGGGGGATGGGAGGGGGAGGGGGAGGAGGAGGGGAACGGGAGGAGGAGGAGGAGGAGGGGAGGAAGAGGAGGAGGAGGGGAGGAGGAGAGGGGAAGGGGGGAAAGGGAAGAGGGGGAAGGAAAGGAGGAGTGCGAAAGAGGAGGGGAAGGAGGAGGAAGCAGGGAGGACGAGACGTAGAAAAAGAAGGGGTATGAGGAGGAGGAGGAGTAAGAGAGGAAGACAGGAAGAGGAGGAGGAGTAGCGGGAGAAAGGGAAGGAGAAGAGGGGGAGGTGGAGGAAGGGAGGAGAAAGAGAGAAAGGAGGAGGGGTGTTCGGAGGAGGAAGAAGAGAAGGAGAAATAAAAAGAGGAGGAGGAAGAAGAGGAGGAAGAGGAGGACAGGGGCAGGAGACAGATGAGGAGAAAGAGGAAAATGTAGACAGAGATGAATAACACAAGAATAGGAGTAAGAGGAAGAGGAAAAGGGAGAGGAAGATGAGGAGGAAGAGGAAGAGGGAGAGGAGGGAAGAGAAGGAATAGAAAAAGAAAGAAGCGAAAGTGGAGGTGAAGGAAGATGATAAAGAGGAAATGAGAGGGGGGTGAGGCGGAAGAGAAAATGGAATGGAGGAAGAAGAGGAGGAAGAGGAGGAGGAGGAGGAAGAGGAGGAGGAGGAGGAAGAGGAGGAGGAGGAGGAGGAAATGATGTTAGAGGAGGAAGAAGGGGAGAAAAAGGGGAAAGCAATGGATGTAATATTGTTAGTAACGGTTGAAGGATGGTGAGGATGAAAAGGAGGAGGAAGAAGAGGGAGGAGAGGAAGAGGAGGAGGAGTAGGAGGAGAAGGAGGAGGTGAAGGTAAGTTCAAAGAAGAGGAAGAGGAGATGTAGAGAAATAGATGGAGGAGGAAGAAAAAGAAAACGAGGAAGAGGAGGAGGAGGGGAAAGAGAAAGGAAAAAGATGATAAGGAAGAGAGTAAGGAGAAGAGGAGAGAGAAGAGGAGGAGGAGGAGGAGGAGGAGGAGGTGGAGGAAAGTTCAGAGAAGAGGAAGAGGAGATGTAGAGGAATAGATGGAGGAGGAAGAAAAAGAAAACGAGGAAGAGGAGGAGGAGGGGGAAGAGAAAGGAAAAGGATGATAAGGAAGAGAATAAGGAGAAGAGGAGAGAGAAGAGGAGGAGAAGAAAAAGGGAGGAAGAAGGAGGACGAAAAGGAGGAGATAGGGTAGAATGAGTAGAAGGTGAAGGTGGAGGAGGAGGAGGAGGAGATTGAGGAGGAGGAGTTGTAGGAGGAGATAGAAGAGAATAAGTTGAGGATTAGGTGGAGGAGGAAGATACTGAGGAGGAGGAGGTGGAGGAGGAAGAGGAGGAGGAGGAGGAGGAAGAGGAGGAAAAGGAGAAGGAGGTGGAGGTTGATGATATTGATGAGTAGGTGGTGGAGAAGGAGGACGAGGAAGATACTGAGTAGGAGGAGGAGGAGGTTGAGTAAGGGAGGAAGAGGAGGAGGTAGAGTAAGGGAGGAGGAGGAGGAGGAGGAGGAGGTAGAATAATGAAGGAGGAGGAAGATATTGATGATGAAGAGGTGGAGGAGGAGGAGGAGGAGGAGTGTCCCAAGATTGATGTCATCAAAGGAACACAAATAAGTGATGAAGTAGAGCAATGAGGAGCTCTCATGCAGAGGGACGCAAGGAGGGAGGGAGGGAGGGAGGGAGGGAGGGAGTAAGGAGAGGAGGGAATGAGGAATGGAGGAAGGGGAGGAGAGAGGGAGAGAGAGTTGGAAGGAAGGAGGGAGGGAGGGAGGGAGAGAGGGAGGTAAGGAGGGGAGGGAGGGAGGGAGGGAGGGAGGGAAGGAGGTAAAGATGGAGGGAGGGAGGGAGAGGGAGGGCGAGAGGGAGGGGAAGAAGAGAGGTGGAGGGAAGGAAGAAGGTAAGAAGGAAGGAAGGAAGGAGGATGAAAGGGAGAAAACAAAGAAGTGAGGAGGAGAATGTGGAGGAAGGAGGAATCAAAGACAAATAAGAGAATATAAAAATTTCCACCAGATGGTATTTGGATTTGAGCAAAGGATCACCTTTGCCCAGTGTGTTTGGAGAGCAGTGGGAAATGACACCTGATAGTAGCACAACGCTGTGAAACGGGACTAGAGATAGAGAGAGAGAGAGAGAGAGAGAGAGAGAGAGAGAGAGAGAGAGAGAGAGAGAGAGAGGAAGAGAGAGAAAGAGAACAAGGAGAGGAGAACAAATTAAGATCAAATGAACATTCAAGAACAAACATTATTCCGTCAAGAAAGAGATTGGGAAAACAAAGGAAATGGAAAATAAAATTTACACACACACACACACACATATACACGCACACACACACACACGAACAAATGATACACACATATAAATCTCTTTGCATCCCTCTCTTTGTACGAAGCCAATTTGCTCATCTTGGTCCAAAGGGGATATCCCTCTCGCAAATGGGCGTTCCATGAGCCTTATATATGGGCGCTCATCACACGCCCACGGCCCTGCACAGCAAGGTCGAGGTACCGACCCTTGACCGCACATTAGGTCATGTCAGGTTTTGCGGTCCTCCCGACAAAGCAAGACCGCAATTTGTGATCCCATTTGCGGAACTTGGTCCGGGGGGGAAGGGGAGGGGGAGTGGGAGGAGGTGGGTAATTTGTGACGTCATTCAGGCGACTTGTGGGGGTCACCACAGGTCGGAAGATATGTATAACCCTGTTCCTATCTTATGCGTTGCTGTCTCCTATGTTGCCGGAGATCTCGTGTCCTTTGTTGATGTCGTGGAGTTTCGCACATGTCAGCTTCTCCATATGATATTCGGGTGTTTGAGATCGGGTAGTGGTGGAGTGGAGGGAGGGGGGAGTCCCCGATAGCCCCAGCCAGGCGAGGAGGCGACCCAACGTCGGAAAAAAAATAGCTTGCCACAACTGAAAGAGCTTTGCCCTACCATAGGTTTCACTCTTCCCACTGCAAAGGATTGGGATGGTGAGTTGTTTCGGGGGCATGTATCTGTTTTCAAAGAACACTTGTTGTAGACTTCAAGGAAAAAAAAATCATATGTAATTATTTTCATCTATCATCTTTTCATAATTACATTTTCTACAAGAAAAATAAAACGCTCTACTATAATATATACATATATATATATATATATATATATATATACATATATATATACAATATATATATATATATATGTATATATATATGTATTATTTATATATATATATATGTATATGTAAATTTATATATATATATATATATATATATATATATATATAAATAATATATATATATGTATATATATATATATATATATATATATATATATGTATATATATATATATATATGTATTATATAACAAAGATCTCTGGAAAGGTGTTTTTCATTTTTTGACTGTACACAGATTAATAAAAAAAAATCAAAACAGCAATTCATAAACCATAATCCTATCTAGCACACAACTCCATTGATCTCTTCAGTGGTGAGTCATCATTCGGGTAATGTTGCTTTGGATTGTACGAAACAATAAGACCCGATCCCTTAATGGCTGACATAAACATTGCGGACATTCAATAGTGAACGCATTCGTGATAAACACAGATTGCTACACACATACAAAGCATGCACAGATATACGTACACGTGGGGCTATGCGTACACGCACACACACACACACACACACACACACACACACACACACACACACACACACACACACACACACACACACACACACACACACACACACACACACACACATATATATATATATATATATATATATATATACATATACATATATATATATACATATATATACATACATATATATATATATACATATATTATATATATATATAGTATATATATATATATATTATATATATATATATATATATATCACTTCAAAGATACTTCCTGTCGAACGATCTACTGTGTGTTGTATGTTCAATACTCCATGGAGTGATGCGAAAGCCGAACTATTGGAGAAGGAGGGGAAGATGGGGGGGAAGGGGGCGTAAGGCGAAGGGGGAAGGGCGGGGGGGGAGGAAGGTATCGGGTGTCGGGGGGGGGGGAAGACCTCGTCTTCTTCCCGAAGACTGATGACCTCTGTCGAGCAAGACTCTGATGGTCTTCGTCCCTTGGAAGACTTTCTTTCTTTCCTTCTTCAGAAGCTATGGTCTTGTCACAAAACTAATGATCTCTCCATCGATGCCGATGGGAGTTGCATTATTTTCCCGATACACACCCAGGTGGAGGTGTTTGAATAGAGAGGAGTAGATGGATAGGTAGGTGAATCTACGATTGATGGGCTCTCTTCTCTTCTGCTGGCTGGGGTTGGTTGGATTAGTAATCTGTTTCCCGAAGTGGTAGGGTTAGGTTAGGTTAGGTTGGGTTAGGTTGGGTTAGGTTGGGTTTGGTTGGGTTAGGTTGGGTTAGGTTGGGTTAGGTTGGGTTAGGTTGGGTTGGGTTGGGTTAGGTTTGGTTAGGCTAGGTTAGGTTGGGTTAGGTTAAGTTAGGCTAGGTTGGGTTAGGTTGGGTTAGGCTGGGTTAAGCTGGGTTAGGTTGGGTTAGGTTAAGTTAGGCTAGGTTGGGTTAGGTTGGGTTAGGCTGGGTTAAGCTGGGTTAGGTTGGGTTAGGTTGGGTTAGGTTGGGTTAGGTTGTATTAGGTTAGGTTGGGTTAGGTTGGGTTAGGTTGGGTTAGGTTGTATTAGGTTAGGTTGGGTTAGGCTGGATTAGGCTAGGTTACGTTGGTTAGGTTAGGTTACATTAGGTTAAGATCGGTTAAATCAGGTTAAGTTAGGTTAAGGAAGGATAGGTTAGGGAGGCTTAAGTTAGGTTAGGTCTATGTTCGAAGACAAAATAAGATTACGAGTAGTAGGCAACTGACTCTCTAGATCGTTCAATCTAGCTAGTTTTCGTACCATTTTCTACAAAGCAAATCTAGTTAAGGGTGTTCTTCGTAGAAAGAAAACTAAATTGAAGAACGACTGATTATGTATGTCATTATATATATATATATAGATATATATATATATATATATATATATATATATATATATATATATACTGTATATATATATATATATCAATGAATAACTAAAAATAAAAAAGTCCACTGAGATAAGGCATGTTTCTTTCGGAAAAATCTTAGGCGGTACACACAGGGGTGAACAGGTTTTACTCCCGAGAATTACTCTTGAGTCTACTGATACCACTATATACCATTCAAGCGGAAACAATTCCCTGTTAAGCTTAGTTATGCGATGACGATAAACAAATCTCAGGGGCAGACATTTGATAGGTGTGGAATATTGCTTGATTCTGCACAGTGCTTTGCCCACGGACTACTTTATATCGCCTGCTCAAGAGTTACAGGCTGGAATTCTCTCATCATATACACAGGTTGGGAAAAAGTGAACGACGATTTCAGGATGAAACTACCACGCAATTGCGTGTATAAAGAACTTTTCGTTGAGAGTCTTTCAGAAGAAGATAAACCTCCTGAAGCGGTCGTAGTTTCTGACGACCAAGAAGTTGCTTTGGCCGAAGAAGAGCCTGACCAAAGCATTGTCGAGATAACCAGAGAAGTGTACACGATCTCAGAAGAGGAATCGTAGATATGTTGCTGCCCGCGTCGTACGATTTGTGCTACGAAAGAGAAGAAGAGGTCGACCCTGCCTCCAGTTTCTCTATCTCTATCAAGGAGGAGTTGGAAGAGAAAATCGAGGAAGTTAACCAAAAAATAGAAGAGGTCAAAAAGATGCTAAAAGAGAACAGAGATACCACCACTGAGAGCAACAAGAGGTGCAGCGACGACGACGAGGGAGAATCTTCTACTAAGAAGTAGTGCCGGCGGCTTTAAGTTGAAGAAGAAGTTAAAGATGACTAATAAAACACATGATTTTTATCACTCATATTATATTTTGACCTTTTACAAATGTATAGCAAGAGGGCGTAGCCCTAGGGCGCGAAGCGCGAGCAGCGCCGCAGCCAGGTGCTTGTATATATATATATATATATATATATATATATGTGTGTGTGTGTGTGTGTGTGTGTGTGTGTGTGTGTGTGTGTGTGTGGGTGTGTGTGTGTGTGTGTGTGTGTGTGTGTGTGTGTGTGTGTGTGTGTGTGTGTGTGTTGTGTGTGTGTGTGTGTGTGTGTGTGTGTGTGTGTGTGTGTGTGTGTGTGTGTGTGTGTGTGTATTCATTTTTCACTTAGCCACATAAGGACCCGATCTCGACTTGTCCATCAAAATAATGACAATAATAATAGAAAAAATAAAATAAACGGATCATATATATTTATATGTTTTATTCTGGCTGACACACAGCGATTTGAGTTATCAAAAAAATTATATATATATATTTTTTCTAGCTTTCGCTAGATGATTACTATTTTTCATTTAACCCCCTCCCATCTAACCCCATACGCTGTTTATAACCAAATACTAGATTAAATTAACTTTGTTAACTCTGACTAACGAGGTTAGTTGATCTATATGCGAGGGAACTGAAGCTTGGGATAGGTGCGTTTCCTGGGTTATTTTTTCCATTTCCTTTCTCTTTCCTGTTATTAATTAAGTCTCCACACTCCTCCCCCACCCCCACCCCCTCCCTACCCCTCCACCCGCTAACCTCCCCTCCTTCTCCCCCGTCTCCGTCACCCCAACATTCTCTATTGTTTGTGCTTTGTTCGTTTCATTTGTTTATTAGTTTGTTTTATAGACACT
>NC_134782.1:6321814-6324314 GCF_046742065.1 Oratosquilla oratoria
GTATATGTTCTTACGTTGATTTAGGACTTGTGAAGGTGGTAAAGGAAAGAATCTACAACGTTGTTGTTAAACAAATTAATCTTTGCGATCTTTCACACGGCCATCGCTAAGCTTCGATCGCGGGACCTCATAGAACATTGATAAGAGTAACAGACCAGATAAAAGATAACGCAGCAGTCAGTAGCACCGACGGGGAAAGAGCAATAACCAGCGCTTCTATCTTTAGGGGATGATATCGCATCGAAGAGGTGTAGTCATATAGTTGGTTATTGGAGAGATTAAAGAAGACAACAGATTTTTATTTTTTTTTACAACGAAAAAGGAGAAAATTGTGGAATACGTAGTGAGGTGATGAATATGTCTATGACGATGCAAACGCTCCTCAACTTTCGAACGAGTTACGTTCCGAACGGCCGTTCGTAACTCGCAACGTTCGTAAACCGTTATTCGACATCATCTTAAAGGTATTCAAATTATATGCACAAGTATGTATGACATAAAATCAGTACATATTCTTTTATCCTTAAATACATTACTACTGAAACATAAATAAAATAAATTATAATACTAATTTTTAAATGTTGGATGCCTTACCTTTGAGACTGATAAAATAGGCCTGAGGCTTCGTTCGTATGTCTGAAAGTTCGTAAATCGAATGCTCGTAAGTTAAATGCTCGTAAGTCAAATGGCCGTAAGTAGGGGGAGCCAGTGTAGTATCAGCAAAGGATAACATCGATAGTGATAAATGAGATTTGTCTACAAGATTTAGTGCATGGCGGTAGAGGTAGAGGGCGGTCAGTAGCAATTGGATTGGGAGACGGGAACCCTGGGCGGCGGAGGCGGAGGCGTAAGCTGCGTCGGCACATTGCGGTGGCAGCGGTGGGCAGGGCTAGTGGCGAGGCTAGGTTGCCTCAGCTATGGGAGAAGAAGAGGAAGAGGAGGAAGAAGAGGAGGAGGAAGAGGAAGAGGAAGAGGAGGAGGAAGAGGAGAAGGAGGAAGAGGAGGAAATGGAAAAGGAAGAGGGGGGAAGAAGAGGAGAAGGATGAAAAATGAGGAAGAGCATGAAGAAGAGGAAGAAGAGGAGAAGGAAGAGAAAAAGGAGAAGGAGGAGGAGGATAAGAAGAGTAGCAGGAGGAGAAAGAGGAAGAGGATGAAAAGGAGGAAGAGAAATAGGAAGAGGAAGGGGAGGAGGTGGAAGACGAAGAGGAAAAGGAGGAAGAGCAGAAGGAGGTAGAGAAGGAGAAGGAGGAAGAAGAGAAAGAGGAGGAGGAAAAGGAGTAGGAAGAGGGAGAGGAGGAGGAAGAGGAAGAAGGAGGAAGGAAAACAGGAAGAATAGGAAAAGGAAGATGATAGTAGAGAGCGCATTGGGAAATACATTGTAGCGATTGCAAGTATTAGATGGTTAAGTTGGGTCAGCTATGAGAAAGGAGGAGGAAGAGGAGGAAGACGAGGAAGAGGAGGGGAGGAAGGGAGGAGGAGGAGGAAGAGGAGGGAGGAAGATAATGGCAGAAGAGGAGGAATCAGAGAAGTTATTGGTTGAAGTTGCACTGAGTTCATGCAGCCGGCATACGCGAGGAGGAGGAAGAGCAGGAGGAGGAGGAGGAAGAGAAAGAGGAAGAGGAGGAGGAAGAGAAGGAAGAGTAGGTAGAGAAGAAAGAGAAGGTAGAGGACGAGAAGAAGGAAGAGAAGGAAGGAAAGGATGAGGAGGAAGAAAAGTAAGAGGAGGAAGAGAAGGAGGAAGAAGAATAGGAGTAGAAAGAGGAGGAGGAAGAGTAAGAGGAGGAGGAAGAGGAGGAGGAAGAGGAGATGGAAAACTAAGAGAAAGAGGAAGAGGGGGAGTAGGAAAAGAAGGAGGAAGAAGAAGAATAGGAGGTGAAAGAGGATGAAGAAGAGTAATAGGAGGAGGAAGAATAAGAGGAGGAGGAAGAGTAAGAGAAGGAGGAAGAGGAGGAGGAAAACTAAGAGAAGGAGGAAGAGGAGGAGGAGGAAGAAGAGTAAGAAGAGGAAAAGGAGGAGGAAGAGGAAGAAAAGGAGAAAGAGTAAGAGGAGAAATAAGAGAATGAGGAAGATAAGGAGGAGGAGGAGGAGGAAGAGGAGGATTAGGGGGAGTGGAGGGGCAGGAGGAAGAGGAGGATAAGTAAAAGGAGAAGAGGAGGAGGAAGAGATGGAGGAGGAGAGTGAGGAGGAAGGGGAAGAAGAGGAAGAAAAAAAGGAAGAAGAAGAGGAGGAAGAAGAGTAAAAATAAGAGGAAGAAGAGGAAGAATAGTGGGAGGAAAAGAAGAAGGAGGAGGAAGAGGAAGATGAGGAGGGAGAGGAGGATATTGGTGCAAAATGAGGATGCGACTAAGGAGGTGAAGCCATCACAGAAAACGACGAAAGGAAAGCGGCAGATAATACCGGGGCGACGCGACGTGGGCGCGATGCTTCGAATGAGGGTGAGGGTAGAGAAGGTGAGGTTAGAGAGGTTGAGGTTGAGGTTGAGGGTGAGGTTGAGGGTGAG
>NC_134782.1:6331814-6333264 GCF_046742065.1 Oratosquilla oratoria
TATGTGATGACTTTAGCGTTATCCCAGTCAACTGGGTGGTTAAAATGGTTCATGTGGTTGAATATACCGCTAGATTGGTTTCCCTCTCTAACGTATTTCTTATGTTGATTAATTCGTGTTGTGAGTGCTTTAGCAGTCTGACCAACATAAAACTGATTACATGATTTGCATGATTTGCAAGGTATTTTGTACACACACCCTTTATTACTATTGACAGAATTATTTATGAGCAGTTGTCTTACAGTGTTCTTGTTATTGAAAACTACATTAATGTTAAATTTACGTAACATATTTGGAATATTTTGCAGGTTCTCTTGGTAAGGTAAAATTAGCAAGTTATTCATATTGAAAGTTTGAGTTGACCTAAGGTTGTAAAATGTCCTTTTAGCACGATTGTAAGCTTTATCAAGAACATGTGTGGGGTATTGTAGCTTAGTACCAATGTCGTAAATACATCTTATTTCATCATCGATGTACTCTGGGCTGCAAATGCGTAGGGCCCTGAGATACATCGACGAGAAAACAGATACCTTCACGCCATCAGGGTGTGAGGAATAATAGTGTATATATGAACAAACGTTGGTTGGTTTGCGATATACACTAAACTTCAACTCACTTTCACGGCGGTAGATATTACAATCAAGGAAAGGCAAAACGCCTTCTTTCTCTATCTCCACCGTGAACTTAATGGAACTGACCAAATTATTAAGCTTACATAAAAAATCATTTACATTATCTTGAATTGTAATATAAATTATGAACAGTTGTCCCATACTTGTTGGTTACCAGGACGGCCCAAACGTCCCATACTTGTTGGCTACCAGGACGGCCCATACGTCCGTCACGTGTACTTCTTCCACTACCTCTCCGAATGCCCTCTTCACTATGTCATATATTCTGTACCTTGTTTCTTCATCTTATAATTCTTTCTTTGTATCTGCACTGAAGATGTAATTACACGAAAGCGCTCTGCTTCGTTAGTTTACTTTTTCCTAGTGGTTATTTACGCATTTGTGAACAAACGCTCCTAGTGTTTTTATTGCATATATATATATACAGGTATATGTATGTATAAACTTGAGCTCAATAGTATTCTGCCACTTATTAATATTTTTCCAAATGTAGATCTTGCTTGAGGAGGATGGGCAAAGAAAGTTGTCCTAATTCTTGTATTCTTAATTAATGTTTCGACTACAAAAAGTAATCCTCAGAATGATAAAAGTAATTACAGTCTCTCACAGTTACATGATACAAAGTTGACAATTTCACACTGGAAACATGGGCTTTTATATTGTCGACCAGGGTGTTTGGAGACCTGACCCTCTAAGATCGTATCAAAGTTGGGACGTCATGCTGAGGGGGAGGAGGAGGTGGGAGGGGGAGGGGGTAAAAGGAGGAGGGAGAAGGGTGAGGAGGAGGTCAGGGAGGGCTGCTCCTAGGTCTAGTGGAT
>NC_134782.1:6348764-6353764 GCF_046742065.1 Oratosquilla oratoria
ACCACCTGATCATTAGTTCGACATGGTATCCACTGGGCTATCGAACAAACACAAGCAAATTCCTCACACTTCATTTTCTTTATCCTTCTTCAATTTTAATTTTCTTTATACAATCAGTACTTAAACCTTAACACAAGTAAACAAAAATTGATAAATAAATGAAATAATGAGAAGAAACACTAATATTATACTTTCCTCACACGATGAAAAGATGACAAGATGTACAGAAAGCTGTGACGAAAGCTAAACAGTCTTCAATAATAGCTGCATTAGGAAAAACGCATACAAACACACACACACACACACACACACACACACACACACACACACACACACACACACACACACACACACGCACATATATATATATATATATATATATGTATATATATATATATATATATATATGTATATATATGTGCATATATATATACATATATACATATATATATACTGTATGTATGTATGTATATACATAAGAGGTGACTTTCGATCTTATTCAATGAATTCATATAAGTATGACTAAATTCTTACTTGAAATCCATTGAAATAATGGCATAATTTAATGTCGGCTTTCTCGCGCGCTGTAATGGCATTCTATTGAATATTGATTCAAGAAAAAAGACTCGGAAAAATGAAAGAAAACAATTTCCTTTTCAAACACAAACAAATGCACCATTTGGGGATGATCTCGCTCTCAGGGTCCGTTTTGAAACTAAGTTGTCTTTTATTTGTGAATTTGTTCATTAAATGATTTTTTATTATTAATTTATTTTTCTATAAAGGTTGGTCGTGTCTGTTGTTATAGTGATGTGGTTTTTATGTTATTTTTTTGTTTATTCAATTTGATCTAAATCTAGTTTAATTTCATTTAGCCTAATCAAATATTCATTTTTCATTCATTCATTTATTAATTTATTTATTCATTTATATATATATGTATGAATGTATGTATGAATATATGTATAAATATATGTATGAAATCAGAGATATGTTCGTTTTTTTATCTTTTCTTGTTTATAATTATATGAAACATCTATATTTTGTTTTCTTAATATTTATCATTAGACCAAACATCTATATTTGGTTTTCTTAATATCTATAATTACACTAAAGATCTATATATTTTTTCATAATATCTATGATTAGATTAAACGGGTCTAGCCGAATTCACCGACAACAATTCACCGACAACAATTCACCGACAACAATTCATCGACAACAATTCATCGACACGATCAATTAATCGATATACACAATTCATCGAAAAATAAACATAAAACTATTCTAATTTGAAATATATAACTAGGTCGTGTTTTCAGCCTTGATTTAGCATATTTTTACCTTTGATAACAAAATAATTATTTTCATTGCCTGTATTTAGGATACTACCAAGTAGAAGTTCTTTTCGTATATATCAAGAATATTTATAATTCTTTAATGACAGAACTATTGAAAATGACAAATTAGTATAAACTAAACTTAAAACTATAAATTAGTTTACTTAAAATTAGAAAGCTAGGTTAAGGGCTATTGCCCGGAAATAATCAACGACGTTGCTATATGTTTTTTATCCGTTCAGAAGAGTCATGATATTTCTTTCTTTGGGGTTGAGATAAAGTACCAGCCAAGTATTGATCGACTTTGACTTTATTTTAGTTTTTTCAGACAGTCGAAAAACTTCCAAATATTAGGGTGGTGTCCAGCAACCTGTGTCTCAAATGTCCTATGCCATCCTTCAAGCGAATTATTATTTTTTTTTTGGTAAAGAATGTAAAATGGTTTTCGTAAACATCACCAATTATAATGAAAACATAGAAAACGAGAACTACTGATATAGGGTCGATATATTGTCAGGTTATCTAGGACTGACTGAACCGTCCGCGACTGTCTGAACTGTCTGTGGGAGGTTCTGCTCACGTCTCCATTCCTTGATTGCGTATGAAGATGTGGTTCTGATCCAGTTGTTTTCATTTTCTATGTCATCAACATCAACAAGAGGACGAGCGACGTAAAATGGACCAGAACCACATCTTCATACGCAATCAAGGAATGGGGACCCATAGGATGTAGACGTGAGAAGAACCTCACACGGACAGTTCAGACAGTCGTGGACGACAATATATCGACCCTACATCAGTGGTTCTCATTTTCTATTTTTTCATTGTAATTCGTGATATTATTATTGTTGAGATTTATTTATATCTTTATTCATTCATCAGTTGTTTTCATTTTCTATGTCATCATTATTTCTATCATTACAATTGGTGTCGATATTTTTCTTGTTAATTCATCGATATACACAATTCATCAGTAGTTCTCATTTTCTATGTTTTCATTATAATTGGTGATGTTTACGAAAACCGTTTTACATTCTTTACCAAAAACAAATAATTCGCTTGAAGGATGGCATAGGACATTTGAGACACAGGTTGCTGGACACCACCCTAATATTTGGAAGTTTTTCGACTGCCTGAAGAAAGAACAAAGCTATAATGAAGTCAAAGTCGATCAATACTTGGCTGGTACTTCATCTCAACCACAAAGAAAGAAATATCGTGACTCTTCTGAACGGATAAAAAACATTGTAGAAAGATATCCTTCATATAGCAACGTCGTTGATTATTTGCGGGCAATAGCCCATAACCTAGCTTTCTAATTTTAAGTAAACCAATTTATAGTTTTAAGTTTAGTTTATACTAATTTGTCATTTTCAATAGTTCTGTCATTAAAGAATTTTAACTATTCTTGATAAATACTACGAAAAGAAATTCTACCTTGTTTTTGTAGTATCCTAAATAAAGGCTATGAAAGTAATTATTTCATTATCAAAGATAAAAGTATACTAAATCAAGGATGAAAACACGACCTAGTTATATATTTCAAATTAGAATAGTTTTATGTTTATTTTTCGATGAATTGTGTATATCGATGAATTGAGCGTGTCGATGAATTGTTGTCGGTGAATTGTTGTCGGTGAATTCGCTGGATCCCAGATTAAACATCTACATTTTGTTTTCTTAATATTTATAATAAGATTAAACATTTATAATTAAAAAACATAATCAAAAAACACCTATAAATATATTATAATTATTCTTCCATTGATTTATGTACTAATTACTTTTTATTCTCTAAACATGCGCATATTACATTTAAGAAAACATATAGAAATTGTAAAAAAAAAACAAAAAAAATAGGACTCACCGATTAAGAAGGCGAGGTAGAGTATGAAGCCACCGAATTGAAGGTTTTTGGGATCCATATTTGTCTCCAGGTCCCCTGAAACTCTCGCCGAAAGTCACCAACTTCGTACACCGCCTCGTCCACAAATTTGCACAAATTTCCT
The DNA here is from genome assembly GCF_046742065.1 of Oratosquilla oratoria. NCBI lineage: Eukaryota > Metazoa > Arthropoda > Malacostraca > Stomatopoda > Squillidae > Oratosquilla > Oratosquilla oratoria. The sequence goes on from NC_134782.1 coordinate 6,352,114, forward strand.
TATCTTCGTCCACCGCACTCGCCCTTCTACCTTTGCTCTTTGTATTTTCCTGAAATTACTCTATTTGCACCAGAATATGAGACCTGACGTTTTCATCTTTATTTTCAAAGTCATTTTTTTTATCCTTTCTTTTTTTCTTTTTTTAATTATTTTTCTCTACTTTGTGTGTGAAATTCACTGTTTCTTTCTTTCTTTTTTCTTCTTTTCTTTTTCTTGTGGATTTATTTCATTAAGACTTTTGTACACTTTGTCTTTTTTTCTAGATAACACGATTACAAAATGAAATACATTTTCCTTTTCTTTTGAGGGTTTTTATAAATGTTTATGTTCGTTCACTGAAACTTTTGAAAAACTAAATCATTATCTAAATCATGTACATTATGAAATATTTTTTCATATGTCTGGATTAAGGTTTTACACTTGTTTAATATTTTCATCTCTCTCTCTCTCTCTCTCTCTCTCTCTCTCTCTCTCTCTCTCTCTCTCTTTTTCTCTCTAACTCTCTATATTTCTCTCTCTCCCTCCCTCACTATCTTTCTCTCTCTCTTTTTTTCTCTCTCTCTTTTTTTCTCTCTCTCTTTTCTCTTTCTCTATGTAGCTTATTCTAATATCATGTGAAATGACACTTTCCTAATGCATGTAACATAACTCAACGCACTATAAACTTTGCTGACTTGTCATGCACAAAAAGAACAAAACAGTCCAAGTCATGGGACAACAATGTTCAAATTCAGACTGCAAGACCATGGAAAAGCTCGAGTAATTGTCGTTCAATTTCTATTCATTGTCCAAATCTTTCCCCTTTCCTATCCCCTTCTTTCCATTTTCCTTCCCTCCCCTTCTTTCACTTTCCTTCACACCCGCTTCCCTTCCCTCTTCTTTCCTTCTTTCCCTTCCACTCTCCCTCCCTGCCCTCTCTGCCTCCTAGTACACAATCGCACCTCCACATTCTAAATCTTCTTTTCCAAATATCTTCAAGAAAGCCTCTGACACGAAGCTTTCGTCTTTATTTCTCATACTTTCCTCTTTCTCTTCCCCTTCTTTCCCCTTCCCTTCCTACCCTCTTTCCTTATCTCCCCTTTCTGCCTCCTACCACACAATAGCACCTCCGCATTTCAAATCCTCTTTTCCAAATTTCTTCAAGAAAGCCTCTGGCACGAAGCTTCCGTCTTTCCCTCTCCTACCTTCCCCTTTCCATATCTTCCCTTCTCTCCCTCTTTCCCTTTTTCCCCTCTCTGCCTTTTACCACACAATTGCACCTCCACATTTCAAATCTTCTTTTGGAAATTTCTTCAAGAAAGCCTTTAGCACGAACCTTCCGTCTTAGTGATGTTTCACTTTCCCGCGAAGTTCCTGCGAGTCCTGATCATTATTCAGGCTGGTTGCTGCGAGTTTAGGGTGTAAAGTATTCTGCGCAAAGTATTCTCAACAAAGTATTCTCGACAAAGTATTCCCCTCGTCAGAGCCGAGTCAGTTGGACTTAGCTCGGGAATCCCAAAGCTTCCGAGTTTGAAGTTTTTAATCCCCTTTGTAATATATTTCATTCTGGTGAAATAAATAGATAAATAAATGAACAAATAAGTGAATAAATAAATAGATAAATAAATATATGTACATAGATAAATAAATACATAAGGAGTGTTCCGAGTAG
>NC_134782.1:6356264-6363764 GCF_046742065.1 Oratosquilla oratoria
TTTTATTCAAATGTGAAAAATCTAAAAAAAAGATACAAGACAACATCTCGAAATTCTTCATAAAAACATAACGAGACCAATAAGCATTTGAAATAAAACCAATTATAATTCTCAACTAATCACTCGTTTCTCATGCAAAACACCCTCCTCCTCCTCCAACCTCTCCCTCCTCCTCCTCCAGCCTCACCCTCCTCCTCCTCCAGCCTCACCCTACTCCTCCTCCTCCACCCTCACTCTCCTCCTCCTCCTCCTCCAACCCCCCACCTCGATGTCTTGAAGAGCTGAGACTTGGGTTCTTCGACGAAGACCTGAGGTTGGCATCCATATGCATCTTTGGCGACTCCCACGAGATACTCAGAGGTCATGAGATCCACCTTCTCGACTTCCCCTCCTCCTCCTCCTCCTCCTTCTCGTCATTCTTCTCCTCCTCCTCCTCCTCGGCCTCTTCTTCTTCTTCCTCCTCCTCCTCCTCCTTCTCCTCTTCTTTCTAGTCGTCTTCCTCTTGTTCTTCCCCCTCCTCTTCTCTTTCCTTCTCCTCTCCTTTTCTTCTTTTTCCTCCTCCTCCTCTTCTTCTTCTTCTTTCTAGTCGTTCTCCTCTTCTTCTTCCCCCTACTCTTCTCTTTATTCCTCCTCCCCTCCTCTTCTTTTTCCTCCTCCTCCTCCTTCTACTCGCCTTCTTTTTCTTCGCCCTCCTCCTAGTCTTCCTGTTCTTCTTTTTCTTCCTCCTTGTCCTCCTCCTCTTCTTCTTCCCCCTACTCTTCGTCCTCCTCTCCTTTCCCTCCTCCTCACCCTACCCTTCTTCTTCTCCCTCCTTCTCCTCCTCGTCCTTCTCTTCTTCTCCCCCTTACTCCTCGTCCTCCTCTTCTTCCCCTTCCTCTTCACCATACTCCTCTTCTTCCCCTTCCTCCTCACCATACTCCTCTTCTCCCTCCTTCTCCTCCTCGTTCTCCTCTTCTTCTTCCCTCTCCTCCTCGTCCTAGTGGTAGCAGTAGTGTTAGTTCATCTTTTATCGCCTAGTTCCCCTGTTTTCTTAACTGTAGCTTAGTATAGTAAACACAAACAGCCTCGTTAGGGCCAGTAGGCCTGCTGTTGTTTATTCTTCCTTTGTGTTCCTCTGTCTTCCCCCTCCTCCTCGTTCTCTTCTTCTTCCCCTCCTCCTCGTCCTATTCTCCTTCTTTCTTCCCCTCGACCTCCTTCTCTTCTTTCCCCTCCTTCTCGCCCTCCTCTTCTTCTCCCCCTCTTCTTCTTCCCCCTCCTCCTCGTCCTCTTCTTCTTCCCCCTCCTCCTTGTCCTCCTCTTCTTCTTCCCCCTCCTCCTCGTCGTCCTCTTCTTCTTCCTCCTCCTCTTCGTCCTTCTCTTCTTCCCCTCCTCCTGTTCGTCCTACTCTTCTTCTCCCTTATCCTTGTCCTACTCTTCATCTTTCTCCTTCTCCTAGTCTTCCTCTTCCTCCTCCTCCTCCTCTCCTTCTTCCTCCTCCTCGTTCTTCTCCTTTTTTTTTCTAGGCTTCTTTAGTAGGCTGTGATTCACCACTATGATCTTGGATTGCGTGTCTGACTCGTGATCAACAGCTATTACCCTCCCGGATGAGAGATCAGAGCTTATATAAGCCACGAAACTATAGGTAATGTCGTGACCTTACACACGCACACACACACACACACACACACACACACACACACACACACACACACACACACACACACACACACACACACACACACACACACACACACAAAACTCCTTGCCCACTAGAGATGGAATGCCAGTTTGTAGTACTTATGATGTTTTCAAATCCTGGGTGGGGGTCGAACTCAAACCCCTGGGTTAGCAGTCGAGCACGGAACCACTATACTAGCCTAGAGAGCAAAACGGAGTGTCTGTTCTTGGTGTTCGTCTTCTCTTACGTCAGGAGCTGCTGTTAATGCCCAATGCCAGCTGCTCCCAGCTGGCCCCAGCTGTCTGTCCCTACCGGAAGCAGCTTCTGCATTTTTTTCTTTATTAAATTTTCTATTATTTCTTTTTATTAATTAATATCATCATAATCTATTTTATTTTGTTTCATATTATTATTCTATTATTATTATTATCATCATTATCATTATCATTATTATTATTATTATTATTATTATTATTATTATTATCAATATTATTATTATTATTATTATTATTAATATTATTATTCATCATTATTATTGTTATTGTTATTATTGTTATTATTATTATTATTATTATTATTATTATTATTATTATCATTATTATTATTATCATATTATCATTATTATATTATAATTATTATTGTTATCATTGTTATCATTGTTATCATCACCATCATTATATTTATTTATTAATCTATTTTATATTAATTATTTATTAATTTATTTATCTAATTATTTATTTTTAGGTATGGTTCCACATTTCTTCGTCAAGATTAAACAGTTTCGATTTCTTTTTTCTCTTGTTTCTTGTTTGGCACGCCTGTTCCCTCCATTTTTCATCTACTTTCATCCATTTCTCTGTTTTCCTATCGGCACCTGTTTCATTTGTTTCTCTGTAATGTTTCCTTTTCTCTACCGTTTCTTTTTGTCATCTATTTCCCTGTTTCTTTTGAAACTTTCGTGTACTTCCATTTCCTCTACGTCATATATGCATATACTATATTCACTTTCTTCACAAAATATTTCCTCAATACTACTGACACCCCTACGGACCAAAGTCACGTATCATTCTTTTTATGACAAAAAAAAAAAAAAAAAAAAAAAAAAAAAAAAAAAATTTTTACCCAAGGATAGAAGCGCTAGTTCCTAACGTACCCAAAGTCTTGTGAGCTTCTCCACTAGTCTGTCTTCTGCCACACCCAGACAACTTTGTTTACGGCACAGTTTCCCACACAATTGATGTCAGTCTGGAAGCTCGTTAACTGATTAGAAAAACCAGGACGATTTAATTGAATAAACTACAATCTCAAGTAACAACTTCAACAACAGAGAAAACAGCAATTACAATGCACTGTAATTCTCTCTGATGATATCCTACATATGTATGGTATCTGTATATTCACCTTGGTCTTTGGATCACGTGCTAGACTCGTGATCCACAGCTATTTCCCTCCCGGAAAAGAGAGCTCAGAGCTCGTGCGACCGATCTATGGGTAATGCGATGAACTTACACAAACACACACACACACACACACACACACACACACACACACACACACACACACATCCAACTCTCCGCCCACGAGAGTTGGAGTAACGACTCGAAGCGCAGCGATACTGAAATTATTTCAACCCTGGGCAGGATTCGAACCCAGAGCGCCGTACTGACAGTCGGGGACTCTACCAACCGTGCCACCGAGTCGCGCGCTCATGTGTGTGGTTAAGAATGGTTATATGAAAATATTTGTGCAATATCATTATAAACACATGTATTATTTTGTATTAGGTCTTGTATCTACACACATACACACACACACACACACACACACACACACACACACACACACACACACACACACACACACACACACACACACACACACACACACACACAATCTAAGGCTAGATATGATGAATTGGAGAGTAAGAGACAGGACCCCACGAGCGTTGTTCCCTTCTTGTACACTACAGTTAAGTAAATTAGATACATTTAGGTTAACACACACACATATCTATCTACACACACACACACACACACACACACACACACATACACACACACACACACACACACACACACACACACACACACACACACACACACACACACATATATATATATATATATATATATATATATATATATATACATATATATACATATACATATATAAACATATACTATGTATATATATATACACACACATATATATATATATACATATATATATATATATATATATATATATATATATATATATATATATATTTCCAATGGAGGAGCTCCATCAGTTCGTACCTACGGCCGAAGCCGTCATTATCGTCTTACATGTTCATCAGAGCCTGAGGTCAAGTGGCAGACATTCACGTTTGTTGGGCATCGACTCCGGTTTGCTCTGTTACGATAATGAAGCCGTATCAGCTGTTCGTCAGCAGTTAAGTGTTATCTTAGCGCAAGCGTTCCTGATCGTAATGTTACGATGTCGTTATCTTTACGACGTCCTTTAATTGCTATTAGACCTCTTGCGTCATCTCCTGTAAGTGCTTAATCTGTTCAGACATCTTGGGCATTATAAGCCACGCCCCCTTTTGCACTTCTGACCAATCACGGGTGGCCTTGTGTGAAGCGCTCTGACGTGGGAGAGGCCTATGAAGAGTGATAAGCAGTTGTGATTGGTCTGGATGAAAAGGGGCGTGGTTTGTTTAGTTTGAGAACACGTGATTGGGTACAACCATCTGCCTGACTTGGAAAAAAATCAGGAAATATATATAAATAGTTAAATGAATAAATAAATAAATAGATAATAATAAAAATAACATAAAATGAATAAACAAATAAACAAATAAATAGATAAATGGATGAATAACAAATAGGTACATAAGATAAAAAAAATCATAGACATTTTCTGGCCAAGGTAGGAAATAATAATGATAACAATAATAATAGATAAACAAATAAAATAAAACTGATAAATGAATAAATAAATAAATAAAATAAAGTAGAAAATAGACCAGACTGGTGGGTGGAGGTAAAATTTCCCAGAGAATTAAGTGAAGACAATAGAGACAGACAGCCAGATACAGAGAGATATACGTGTAGATATAAATGGACAGATAAACAGACAGGTAACTGGCTAGCTAGACAGATGTATAACAAGATACAGAGAGAGAGAGAGACAGAGAGTGAGGAGGGGATATGGAGAAGGAAAGAGAGAGAGAGAGAGAGAGAGAGAGAGAGAGAGAGAGAGAGAGAGAGAGAGAGAGAGAGAGAGAGAGAGAGAGAGAGAGAGAGAGAGAGAGAGAGAGAGAGAGAGAGAGAGAGAGAGAGAGAGAGAGAGAGAGAGAGAGAGAGAGAGAGAGAGAGAGAGAGAGAGTTTACTCACTTTAGCCCGTCTTCCCACTTCCTCTTTCCACCAGTTCTAGAATTGCAATGTATGTGCGAAAGTACGTACGTATGTGTGCATGCATGGAAGTACGTATGTATGTATGTATGTATGTATGTATGTATGTATGTATGTATGTATGTATGTATGTATGTATGTATGTATGTACGTATGTATGTATGTATGTATGTATGTATGTGTGTATGTATGTACGTATGTATGTATGCATGCATGCATGTTCGTATGTATGTATGTATGCGTATATGTATGTATGTGTGTGTTTGTGTATTTATGTATGTGTGTATGCATGTTTGTATGTATGCACTACTTATGTATGTATATATGAATATATATATATATATATGGATGTATGTATGTATGTATGCGTGTATGTGTGTATGTATATATGCATGTATACACTACATATGTATGTATGGACTACGTATGTATGTATGCACTACGTGCGTATGTACGCACTACGTATGTATGTACGTACATACAGAGCGTATATATGCATATACAACACAATAACTAGAGAACGCATTCTTATCGCATCTCTCTTTTAAAATCTCTCTTGTGGTTGAATTACAAACGCTTCAAGCTGCGTTTATTGCCTCGTAGAACACACGAAGAACAAGAACAAGAAGAACATAAAAGAACAACAAAAATAACGCAATATTGGGAGCTGGTCCCTTTCATCTTGTTTAAACTACCCCTAGTTTATCCCTCTGGCTTAAAAAACACCCCTACGGACCAGAGCATTTGATAACATAGCATGGTCATAGATTCGGGTGAGGGTCTTACACCGTGAGACGCTGAACTGCGGTCAAGATCGTCACCTTTGCCCTTTGTGTTACGATTCAATCCAACCCACCTCTAGAAAATTAAAAGGAGTTTAATTCCACTTTTCTTCCAAGGATTTTATGTTGGCTTAGTCAATGTCTAGTTACACTAAGAATCTAGTTTTATTGATCATAATATATTCTTCTGAGAGTCTTCTTTAACACAGGTTTATTCGAATCGCCTTAAGTCACGTATCCCAGACTCTTATGAGATGCTATTCCTTTTCCTCCTCTCCCTATCCCCTCCAGAAGACAATAGCTCTCCTCTTCCTCTTCTTCTTCTCCTCCTCCTCCTCTTCCTCTGCCCTCAATGAGAAGACGTCTCCTCTTCCTCCTCTCCTACTCCTCCTCCTCTTCCTTTCTCTTTCATGAGACACCAGCCCTCCTTTTCCTCCTCTCCTCCTGTTCTTCCTCCTCCTATGTCCTCTACAAGACAACAGTCTTTCGTCACGTAACCCACAGTATTATGGATTGCTGTTATCTTTCGTCTCCTAGAGAATACCACTTTTCAAACACTGAATCACTACGCATCACTAACTTGTTTTCGGTCTGTGGGCCATCTAGTGAGGCTTCCTGGTCCACTAGGTGGTCCACGGGCCACAGGTAGTAGGCCATAGGTTGAGGACCACAGGTAATGGGCCGATTATATTTGTATATAAATCTTTTTCGTGTGAAATTTGACATTATTTTTTCACTTTTTCTGGTAGCACACTTTAAGCATTTTAACTTTTTTCCGTACTGCACTCTAAGTATTGAACATATTTTTGTCATTTCAATTTTTTATGTAGCACATTTTAAGCATCGACAATGTATATTGATCTTGCAACACGCAAAGCTAAATATCATTGAACTGATAAATGGTTTCTTGATTTCAGTTGTTTCTAAGTCCTGACTAAGTCTGCATCTTTCTCGTCCCATTTATGAACCAACAAAGGGCCGAATTTGGATCAACAAAGGCAAAATGTCCTTAGTTGGTATCCCATGAAAAAAGTTATGATAAAGGTCATGGTAAGCTCACGCTGCCTTATCTGTTGTCATAAACTTAATTTTTCGCTCGATAAAACCGGGCATGACACGATAAGATATCTAGAATAGGGAGAGAGAGAGAGAGAGAGAGAGAGAGAGAGAGAGAGAGAGAGAGAGAGAGAGAGAGAGAGAGAGAGAGAGAGAGAGAGAGAGAGAGAGAGAGAGAGAGAGAGAGAGAGAGAGAAAGAGATGAGAGTAGAGTGAAGGAGAGAGGGAGAGAGGGAGAGAGAGAGAGAGGAGAGAGAGAGAGAGAGAGAGAGAGAGAGAGAGAGAGAGAGAGAGAGAGAGAGAGAGAGAGAAAGAGAGTTTGGCAATGGAAACTCTCCCTTTCTGTATGTATCTCTCTCTCTCTCTCTCTCTCTCTCTCTCTCTCTCTCTCTCTCTCTCTCTCTCTCTCTCTCTCTCTCTCTCTCTCTCTCTCTCGGCTACAGAACCTTCGTTTCAGCTGCACAAACTCGACTTCAGAATTTCAGGCCCCTTTAGTGCCTGAAATGAACTTCATGCACAAGGTTCCTTGTGTCTGAAACTCGCAGGGGGCTGAAGTCGGGGAATGGGAAGGATTATCCAAGAGATTCACACAAGAAGAATAAGTTA
>NC_134782.1:6368764-6371264 GCF_046742065.1 Oratosquilla oratoria
GGGGGAACGGGGGGCGAATGGGAGGACCTGTTCACGTAAATCTGTAATGCATATGGCAGCCTTTCCCCCCCAAAAAAAATAAAAATAATGATAATAATAATGATAATAATAACAATAATAACAATAATAATAATAATAATAATAATAATAATAATAATAGTAGTAGTAGTAGTAGTAGCAGTGGTAGTAGCAGCAGTAGCAGTAGTAGTAGTAGTAGTAATAGTAGTAGCAGTAGTTAATAATAATAATAATAATAGTAATAGTAATAATAATAATAATATAATTATAATGATAATATTAATAACAATAAAAATAATTATAATATAATAATAATAATAATAATAATAATAATTAATAATAATAATAATAATAATACATAATAATAATAATAATAATAATAATAATAATAATAATGATAGTAATCATAATAATAATAATGATAATAATAATAATAACAATAACAATACTAATAATAATAATAACAATAATAACAATAATAATAATAATGATAATAATAATAATATAAATAATAATAATAATAATAATAATAATTAATAATAATAATGATGATAATGATGATAATGATAATAATAATAGTGATAATGATAATAATGATAATGATAATAACGATAATGATAATAATGATAATGATAATAAATATAATAATGATAATAATGATAATGATAATAAATATAATAATGATAATAATGATAATGATGAAGATGATGATGATGATGATGATGATAATAACGATAATGATAATATTTATAATAATAATGATGATAATGATAATGATAATAATGAAGATAATAATGATAATAATAATGATAATAATAATGATAATGATAATAATAATGATAATAATAATGATAATAATAATGATAATAATAATGATAATAATAATGATAATAATAATGATAATAATAATGATAATAATAATGATAATAATAATGATAATAATAATGATAATAATAATGATAATAATAATGATAATAATAATGATAATAATAATGATAATAATAATGATAATAATATTGATAATAATGATGATAATGATAGTGATAATAATAATGATAATAATGATAATAATAAATGATAATAAATGATAATAAATAATAGGTAATGATAGTAATGATAATAATGATAATGATAATAATAATGATAATAATTAATAATAATAATAATGATAATAATAATGATAATAATAATGATAATAATAATGATAATAATAATCATAGTAATAATAATAATATTAATGATAATGCTAATGATAATGCTAATGATAATAATAATGATAATAATAATGATAATGATAATAATAATGACAATAATAATGATAATAATAATGATAATGATAATAATAAAGATAATAATAATGATAATAATAATGATAATGATAATGATGGTAATAATGATGATAATAATGATAATGATAATGATAATGATAATGATAATAACAATAATAATGATAAAAATAAAATAATAATAATAATAATAATAATAATAATAATAATAATAATAATAATAATAATAATAATAATAATAATAATAATAATAATAATAATAGTAATACATAGATAAACAAGTAAAGGAGAAATGAGGAATAGATAAATAAATAGGTAATCAAATTGATAAATCAATATAAAATAATTATTTCAATAAGCAGGCAAACACCTAAATAAACACAAATAAATAAATTAGATCAATAAAATAATCAAATTAAATAACAATATAAATGGAGCATTGGTTTCCGACTCCATCATGAGCAAACCCGTTCAATTAAACGTTCATTTTTTGTTAAAAGAAACCCATCCGTCTTTACCTAGAATGAACAAGTTTGCTAAATAAGATATTTTTTCAATTTGATTTTATCATGTATATATATATATATATATATATATATATATATATTATATATATATATATATATATATACATATATATATATATACATATATATAATACATATATATATATATGAATATAATATATAATATACATAAATATATATAAATATATAATAATATTATATATAATATATATATATACTGTATATATATATGTATATATATATATATATATAAATAAATAAATATGAATATATATTATATATATATATATTATATAATATATATATTTAATATATATATAAATATGAATATATATATATATATATATACTGTATATATATAAATATGAATATATATTATATATACATATATATATTATATATATATAAATATGTATATATTATATATGTATATATATATACATATATATGCAAAGTAGACCACCTGGAAAAAAGAAACTAACGAAGCAGAGCGCTTTCGTATATTACATCTTCAGTGCAACAAGTATATATATATACACTTGCATAAGTGAACACACGTACCCGTGTTCTTATTAGCATATATATATATATATATATATATATATATATACATATATATATATATATATGTATATATATAAATATATACATATATATTAAGCATTAAGG
>NC_134782.1:6391264-6408764 GCF_046742065.1 Oratosquilla oratoria
GTAACACGCCACTACTGTAGTGTCCCCTTAACGCTCATAGCATTTTTGTGACAAATTATTATGATTAAACAAACCATTGTATGTGTCCACTAATATAATTTATATTTGTGAAATTAATGTTGCCACAAACTATGATAGGAGAGAGAGCATGTAAATGTAAAATGATTGTATAATTTTATCAAATGATGAAATATTGATTTTTCTTTTATATTATCACGAGCGGGCCAAACTACATATGTTAAAATAGTTTTTTCAATTCTTCTTTTACGGCCGAGTACCGTTCACTATGTGGTGTTAACAATCCGCTACAATAGTTAGGTTAAAGATTATTCACGAACTCCTAGGTTTTTGCAGATAGAAATCATATATATTCTGAAACCTTATAACCCAAGGTACTTGGATAACTATCTTTCACTTGTCTGTCTGTCTGTTTGTTCACGAATTCCCCCTAGGTTTTTGGAGATAGACCCCCATAACCATATATATTCTACCTTATCCCTCCGGGTACCTGAATAACTATGTTTCATTTATAAAAAAAAAATAAGATTTTGGTTAGGGTTAAGGGTTAAAGCTAGGTGGGGTATAGTTAGGTTATGGATTATTCACGAATTCCTTCTAGGTTTTTGCAGATAGACCCCTATAACCATATATATTCTGAAACCTTATAACCCAAGGTACCTGGATAACCATCCTTTATTTGTATGTACCATGATATAGTAGCCTCTGTCTGTTTGTTTGTTCACGAACTCCCCCAAAACCATATCTATTCACCATAACCCAGGCTACTTGGATAAGTATATTTTATTTCCAAAGAGTGTCTCACTCCTCAATTTTTTTTTTTTTTTTTTTTTTTGCTTTCTTAACACTTTATTTTTGTTACCTTTTCCAATGAATTATATGGATACGTGTAACTTTTCTTCACAAATTCTATCAAAATTAAAATGATCATTTGCCAGCAGCAACGCGCGGGTAATTTGGCTAGTATTAGTATTAGTATTAGTATTAGTAGTAGTAGTAGTAGTAGTAGCGGTAGTAATAGCAGTAGTGGTAGTAATAGTAATAATGATAATAATAACAATGATAATAACAATAATAATAACAATAATGATAATGATAATAATAACAATAACAATAATAATGATAATGATAATGATAATGATAATGATAATGATAATAATAATAATAATAATAATAATAATAATAACAACAACAACCAATATATCTTCCTCAAGGTCATTCATTTCATGCGAGTCCTCTTTAGTGTCGGCCTCTCTTCTGTTGTACAGTCACGACCAAAAGATCTGACCCACGCTAGAGGCCTCAAAACGTCAATATGACTTTTATTTTGTCGAGTAAGTGATATATTTCACTATGTAGTATTCAATTTACACTCAGATAGTTTCCTTGGATAGATAAAATTTTGTAAAAAATAAAAACTTTAATTTTGTGTCATGAGAAGTTCTTTGTGGATCATAACTTTTGCTCGTAACTGTACCTCTTAAAGGTGTTGGCAGTCCACCCTCGTCAGGCAAGTTTTGTTGTCATTGGACAACGCACGGGCCACATAGAACCTCGCGTGTTGGCACTTACGTTGTTATGGGCCATTTCACCAGCGATTCTTTCCGTGTAGACACTGTAGCGACCCTTTGGTGCGCTCTCTTACAGGGCTGTTCACAAGGGTTATTATCTTTCATGACAAGGTTAATAATCTTTTCCATTTTTAGTAATAAGTCACAATGCTATTTTTTCTTATTATTACAAAAGATACAGTGACGTCATGAAATGTGCGTGCTGAAAAATAGAAAATCTACATGCATACAACGAAAATTAAATATTCTTTCAATTTGATCTAAAAAAAAATTCCACAACTTTAAACTCTATTCCCTTTCTCAAGCATATCACCCTAGTATAAACATAGAAAAAAAAAAAACAAAAAAAAAAACAGTGTCGTGTAGAGCTGTAAATTCCACCAGATCCTTTATATAGAATTAGATCTCTTTCACTAAGGCATTCGATCTTATTTGTCTACATATAACACAAGAGAATTGGATTCTTTATGGAGTCGTTCGTCTCGTTTATGGTCTTCCAGTCTTTTCTTTGGTCATCTGAGGGTTTCTCCATGATATACAAGTCGACGTCCATTGCATTGAATTCTCTATATCATGCCATTTCCCTGATTGTTTATGATGGACGTGTTTATGTGTGTGTGTGTGTGTGTGTGTGTGTGTGTGTGTGTGTGTGTGTGTGTGTGTGTGTGTGTGTGTGTGTGTGTGTGTGTGTGTGTGTGTGTGTGTGTGTGTGTGTGTGTGTGTGTGTGTGAATGTATGTGTGTATGTGTGTATGTATGTATGTATGTATGTATGTATGTATGTATGTATGAATGTATGTATATATGTATGTATATATGTATGTGTTTTGTAATTTTGTTTTGTGTATGTGTGTGTGTGTGTGTGTGTGTGTGTGTGTGTGTGTGTGTGTGTGTGTGTGTGTGTGTGTGTGTGTGTGTGTGTGTGTGTGTGTGTATGACAGTATTTTTTCGTGTATGTGCGTGGGTACGCGTGTATGCATACGCATGATACACATATAACTTCACAATTTGCCTGTGGGTATATCTTATTCTAATTCCGCTTTTGTAAAAGGGAAACGTATTTATTCTTTCTTGTCTAATCTTTCCTTCGCGCCAACTGATGCCTCAATCTCAAGGTGAGAGGGGCTGACATACCTCCCTTCCACCGCTTCCAAACAAGTAAAGGAACAAAATGAAAAATAAATTTCATAAGATGAATAAATAATAAATTTCTGGCAGCTGCGGTGGTTCTCAGTTTCTTTGAAGAAGAAGAAGAAGAAAAAGAAGAAGATAAAGAAGATGAAGATGAAGAAGAAGATGAAGATGATAAAGATGAAGATGATGATGAAGATGAAGACGAAGAAAACGAAGATTATGAAGATGAAGAAAATGAAGATATAGATGAAGGAAAAGGACAAAGAAGAGGAGGAGGGGGAAGAGAAGAAGAAGACGAACATAAGAACATGAGAATGAAGAAGACCATGAAGTTAGCTAACCTTCTCTCAAAACAATCGATATTTTCAGTGCTCACTACAAGGTTACTAAGTCTTTTTCATTCGTTGACCACTCTATTGGTAAACCAGTTCTCGCTTATTTCCTTCTTAAATCTAAACTCGCCAAAATTAAACCCATCAATGAGAGTCTTGCTCTGTCTTAATATGATGACCTTGTCTCCATCATCCTTGCTCCTTGACACACTTGAACACCTCTATTAGATCACCCTGCGCTCTATGTCTTTCCAGAGTGTAAATTAAGGTTCCTAAGCCTTTCCTCGTAAGGCAAATTTCATAGCTCTTGTATCGTTTTGATCATTCCCCTCTGTACTGATGCAAGTGAACTGCTGTCCATTCTATAGGACGGAGACCAAAAATGCATCGTATAGTCAAGGATGGGTCTAACGCCACATATAATTTGATAACTATCTTTGCACTTTTATTTGTAACTGTCTTAGCAATGAAACCTAATGCTCTGTTAGCTATATTCCTGGTACTAATACACTGTTTCCTCGATTTAAGGTCAGGAATCACTAGCACTCTCAAGTCTCTCATTTTGTTTTCTCTAACAAGGTGTTATCTAGGCGATATTTGTTTTCTGGGCTGTGTAAATCTACGTTTAACACACTGCACTTTGAGATAATGAAGTTCATTTGCCATTTCACCGACCGTGAGAACAGCTTGTTAAGATCTTCCTGCAGTATCCCGGCGTCTTCCCGTGACCTAATTTGGCGTCCTATTTTAGTGTCGTCCGCAAACTTATTAAGATTAATAACAATCCCATTATCCAAGTCGTTTATATACATAATAAACAATAAGGGTTCTCAAACCGATCCCTGGGGAACTCCACAAGTAACACTTTCCAATTTGGATTTTACAACGTTAATGGTGACCCAGTGTTTTCTGTTACTGACCCATGCTCTAATCCATTCAAACATTTTTCATCCTATGCCATGGACTTTGAATTTACTTAGTCTTCTATGGTGGGCGAAGAAGACAAAGGAGTAGAAAGAGAAGGAGAAGAAGGAGAAGAAGAATTAAAAAAAGACGAGAAAGAAGAGGTCGAACAATAGGTAGAAAAAGAGAAATAAGAGGAGCAAGGAGAAAAAAAGAGAGAGAGAGAGAGAGGGAGAGGGAGAGGGAGAGGGAGAGAGAGAGAGAGAGAGAGAGAGAGAGAGAGAGAGAGAGAGAGAGAGAGAGAGAGAGAGAGGGAGAGGAGAAAGAGAGAGGGAGAGAGAAAGAGAGAGAGAGAGAGAGAGAGAGAGAGAGAGAGAGAGAGAGAGAGAGAGAGAGAGAGAGAGAGAGAGAGAGAGAGAGAGAGAGAGAGAGAGGGAGGGAGATCCTCATAGCCATTCACTGCCAAACCATATGTTACCCTTTCTATTACCAGTAGCCTCCACCTTATCATCAATACCATCAATACGATTCCAGTCTGACTCCACACCATTAATGTATATATGTACCCATCAGGCTCTCAATCATATTTTATTGTCGAACCACCATCAATATCAAATTTATATGTTCAAGTGTTCAATATTGCCCATAATACTGGAATGTTGTCAATAAATCTGGACAATTCCAGGACCAAATTATTTTCAACCAATTTTTTTATAACAAGTGATTGGCGTGTGGTATGAGATTGATCAAAACGCTGTGGATCGTTGGTTTCGGCCTTGTCTCGTACACAGGTTCGAACTCAAAGGATGCCAGTGAGTCCTCTTTGCCCTGGCTATCCAAGAACATAAATAAATGATCAAAATAATAATCAAATAAACAAATCAAAATATAAACAACTAAACAACAACAACAACGGCAACCATTTTAATATCCGCAACAGTAAATCTTAAATAACCGTACAAATAATAACATCAATATTATAAAAACTACACACAACAGACTACAACTACATAGTAACAACTACTGGAGTAAAAATTAATACAACCGTAAAAGTAATAACATCAAGCTTCTAGAAACTACATAGAACAGCATAACCACAATTATTACATTAGAAATTAAAATAACCATAAAAATAATAACAATAATAATAATAACGATGATGATGATAATAATAGTAATGATTGATGATGATGATGATGATGATGATGATGATGATGATGATGATGATGATGATGATGATGATGATGATGATGATGATGATGATGATGATGATGATGATGATGATGATGATGATGATGATGATGATGATGATGTAACAATAATATCAACAATGATAATAATAACAATACTGATATACTAATTATAATAACAATGATAATAATAACATAATAACAATAAGTTTACAGACAATATACTAAACTACCTAACCTCAACAGACCTTATACGGAATTTTTAGATAGATTACTACATTTGAAAATGTGACCTAATCTTTCACTATCTAGAAAAGACCTTAATCCATTTGATTATTAACACCGACCGAATCAAACCAATCACCAATCAAGAACCAGGACGTTTAATCAAGATTTTGATGTGGCAAACACCAATCACTATAATAGTAGTCTAAGCGATTTGAGTGGTGAAATACCTGTGCCAGGTGTCGAAGACTACGGTGCACTCAGGGAAATTAAAGAAGAGGAGGAGGAGGAGGAGGAGGAAGAGAAGAAGGAAGAGGAGGAAGAAGAGGAGGAGGAGGAAAAGGAGGAGGAAGAAGAGGAGAAAGAGGAGGAGGAAGAGGAGGAAGAAGATGAGGAAGAAGAGGAGGAAAAGGAGGAGGAAAAGGAGGAGGAAAAGGAGGAGGAAAAGGAGGAGGAGGAGGAGGAGGAGGACGAGGAAGTAGACCAGGATTTGATTACGAGTGGAGAATTGTATCTAATCTAGAAAATGGCATCTGCGTGAATCTGGGCCGTAGGACGGGGGGGTCACCATAGTCCTTGTGAATTGAAAACGACCAATATTACGTTATGAGTGAAGACTAGTCTCTAACTTCGGAAGACAAGCTGCGTGCCTCTGATCCGTAGGGGGCGTTACTTCAGTTTCATCACTCACTTCTCTCTCCCCAAAGATAGAAGCGCTGGTGATGTGCGGGCCCCGACTTGAACAAGCTTTGAAGTTTCGGGACCCCCTTAAGGGTTAGCTGACTATTATGTGACTGCGGTCCATAGGGGTTTCATTAGTCTCTAAAATATGGATTGTATATAACTTATGAATTCGTTGGCGCATTTTTCTAGATTATTCTAGTTGCCGCCAGGCGATTTTATTCATTTAATGACAGAATCCCTCCACAGAAAAGATCAAGTAACCTTTAGATAAGATACCGATTATTCCGACATGACTTTATCTGATATACATATATAATATATATATATATATATATATATATATATATATATATATATATATTTAAGATTATTTCAGACAAATGAGAGAGAATGCGGGTGGGGAAGGGCAAACGAAGATGTGTTAGGAATAGAGTTTATTGCCCTAACGTTGCGACCAACTTGGTCTTCTTCAGAGGAAGAAGACCAAGTTGGTCGCAACGTTAGGGCAATAAACTCTATTCCTAACACATCTTCGTTTGCCCTTCCCCACCCGCATTCCCTCTCATATATATATATATATATATACATGCAGAAGAAATCACTTGAACGCATGATTCTAGTATGCAGAAAAACCACTAGGAAAATAACAGAAAGGAGACCGAGCGCTTTCATCTATTCAGACATTTTCAAGGTACAAGTACAGAAAAAGAGATCTACCCTACCCTCTGAGTATATATACTTGTCTCTTTTTCTGTACGACCTTGAAAATGCCTGAATAGACAAAAGCGCTCGGTCTCATTTCTGTTAATTTCCTAGTGGTTTTTCTGCATATATATATATATATATATATATATATATATATATATATACATATGTATATATATATATATATATATATATATATATATATATATATACACCCCACATTTTTTGCATAATGTCCAAACAACTTGTATTCTTCTAGGGATCGAACTCAAGACCCAAGCAGTGTCTCCAAGAACACTTTCAGTTTCGTATGTGCGTGCGTGTGCGGGTGTACTTGCACACACACACACACACACACACACACACACACACACACACACACACACACACACACACACACACACACACACACTCAATCACACACACGAGCTCTTGCATGCAAGTTTATGTATGCGTATAACATTTCTTATATGTATGACAACATAGACCCTGCAATGCAGTGCCACTTAAGCGTCATAGGGAGATCTCCCCCCTCCCCCTCCCACCTCTTCCCCCTTCCCCGGAGGGAATTCCTCCAAGGTTTCAGAGCGTGGCAAACCGCCTTGTTGCATAAACACGCCCAGACGCGGCCTGGCCCGATGCGAGACGTGTGCATTAGTCCATAATGGATGGTAAGTATATAATATGCCAAGGTCTGGGCAAGAGAGGGCCGTGAAATGCAGACGAACTGGACTCTGGAGGACTCGAGTTCCCCAGGTTCCTCATTTTGCGACCGTTTCGTGTTTTTGTCATAGTCAGCGACAAATGGTGCTGTTATACTGGGCGCTCTCTCTCTCTCTCTCTCTCTCTCTCTCTCTCCTGGATACAATAATATATTTTATGTTTTTTCTTTACTCCAAGGGAATTCTATTCTGCTGAAGGAAGGTCTTTGTGTTGAAGGGTCCTCCTTAGGTACGTAGTCGAACTTCGTTCATTTTATTCTGGATGACACAGGAGGATTTGATTCAGCCTCAGGGCAGAACCCTGGTCTGAAGACTTCACGAATACCAAGTGCACACTAAAGTAAAAAATAAATAGATAAACAAATAAAACAGAATGAATAAATAAAAGATGAATAAATAAACAAGTAAACAGACAAACAAAGAGATAAATAAATAAACGAACAAAGAATGGTGGGACAGAGGGAGATGGATCAAAACCGATCAAGTGGCATGTCACACTCATCCACTTCATAAAGTCTCTCCTCGCAGAGTCCTAAGTTTCCTTCCGTCTCCTTCGTCTCCTTCACCAACCACGCCTTACTTGACTGCATCCCCCTTCCACGAACAGGATCAGAGAGTAATACACAAAGCATCACACCAGACTGAGAGGACGAGCACACTGTTGTCTTGCGGGGATCAACACAAACATTAATAGTATCTCATAACAAAGGGGATTAATGGAGAAGCTTACCCCAAGCACAGCGAATTATAGTACCAGTGTGATACGGCGGTGCCTAGAAAGGTCTAGCACGGTGCTGTGTGTGCTCAGGCGGTCCTAACACCATCTAGAATTTGGTACTAGACTGTGCGTCTAGTTTATATTCAAGCGAGCGTAGTTGCATAGTTTCGTATTGCAGTGCAATATGTATTGCACACGAGACAACGACGCATCGCACAGGGAAACCACACATATCTCGTTTTCTTTCATCGCGATGAGCTCCGGGTTATTTTATTCAGGAACAGAGCGAGTCCTGGGTAGAATGTGGTATGTCTACTTCGACTGGCTTCTTCGACTTCGTGTCGGTCTTGGCTCTGATGAAGACCTTAAAGGCCTCATCACACTGGGCTATTTTTCATCCGACTGTTGGAGCAGATTTGCAGCCCGGATCTTTCGGGAATGAATCTGGTACAATGGAGGGAAATAATTTTCCTCCAGCATACCAAATGAGATTCTATGTCAATTGTTGAGGGAAAAAAATAGTTTACCGTAGATTTTACGGCGGAAAAAGTTCTGGAGGTGGTCGGTACCGCCGATTAATCGGAGGTTGGAGAAAAAAATAGCCCAGTGTGATAACCCCTTGGACTGAACCTGTTATATCTACATAAAAACATAAGAATGAAGGAGACTGCAAGAGACCATAAGGCCTACACTAGGAAGTTCCATGTCCATTACCACATGTCATCCCCATTCATAAAGTTGCCTAACAGTTTCTTAAAACGACCGAAAATTTCATCGCTCACTGCATGGTTACTAAGTCTATTCCATTCGTTAACGACCCTATTAGTAAACCAGTTCTTGCCTATTTTCTTCTTAAATCTACTTCGACTGCGTTCTTCATCGACTTTTAATTCGTACGAGTCTTGTTTCTGGTGAGGACCATGACATGTTATTCAGCTGTGGGGCTCCCTGGAACCTAAGATATACAACAAAGTCAACCTATTCAACCTCGTGACGCACACTAAAGATTTTATTCTGGTAAATGCCAGAAGATTTTATTCAGCTTTGTGGGAGAACCGGGTTGCAGGTATGAGGTCTCCATCGAGATCTTATTCAACCCCAAGTCCTCCTTAGAGGGATGGAATCGCCTCACGCTGGCAGTAGATACAGCGTCGTACTCGTGAGCAAATGGTCGTGAGTTAGATTCCTGGGACCCGATGTGGGGTATGGCGCGATGGTTTCCGACAGACCTGGGCAGTCGGGGAGGCAACCCGACACCGGCCAAAAAAAAAAAAAAAAAACAGCGGCTTGGCGCCATTAACAGGGCTTTGCCCTCCCACGGGTTTCTCACTTCCCACTGCGTGCGAGAGGGACAGTGAGTTAAGGTGAGCTACCAAGAACGAAACCGTGGACAGCGGGTCACCGAGTTGAATGTGTCAAAGCGTTAAGCGTCTCGTGTTAACGACGACGCCTTTAGTGACATCGTTACGACCGAATCACCTTAAACACGGTGACGCACATAATCATCCCAAGAAAAGACGATTTTATTCAGTTAAGGGACGCGACCTCCGGGCTGAAGGGAGTCCAATAACGACCGGGACCGCATCAGGAAGGCGTTTGATGCCGTTTGGCTGTTTAGGATCGCGTGCTCTTTGAATAGAAGTTGTAAATGATGTCACAGGATTGAAAGAGGTTACAGATAAGGAATTACGACGTTACTGTTTTAAGACTGGGATCTTCAGTAAACGAGCTGTGTGGTTTTAAATCTTGTCGAAAAAAATATAAAAAAAAACCACCAAGAATCTTTCAACAGCCATTTTTTTAACACTTTTTTTTTCCTCCGAGTCTACGAAGAAAATTTATGACAAGTCGTAACCCTCTTGGGGGTAAAAAAATGAAATGATGAAGAGGTCAAAACACCTGTTTTATTTTTTCGGTGTTCTTCACCATCTTTAACCACTTCTTCTGCTCCTTATAACCTTTTGTGTTATGCCCGTACCCCCTCGCTGTGATAAACGAGGCGATTCGCTTTTGTTTCTCGCCATGTCTTGTCGTAAATTCCCCACAGGGTCTTATCTTTCCCCCAGAAGCCTCTAGGGGGGAGGAGTCTGGGGAGTTTCCCCCCAGATCTACATAAACATTAGGCCGTCGGGTCGTGGGGTCCCTCAGGGTTCGGATCATTTTCAAAAAGGGGTACGCTGACTTGAAGAAAGATGTAGTTAGTGGATACGTGGTGATCTTATCTAGTGATGAAGCGGACTTTAAGAAGTCTGGAAACAGTATGTCATAAGTAATACCAATGGGAATACCAATACCATAATGACAATACTAATACCCTAATACCACCATCATTACCACTATTACCATCGCTACTAAAACTATCACTATCATCATTACTTCCACTGTTACTATCAACGTCTCCATTACCACCACCACCACTTCCACTACGACTATTACTACTATTACTATTACTACCACTTTCATTACAACTACCTCCGACACCTCCAATACTACCACCACCACCAACAACAACACTAGTACCTCTACCACCATCTCTACCACAACCATCACAACTACCATCACTATTTCCATCTCCATTACCATCACTACCACCACCAACAACAACTACAATGAAAAGAGTAACAACAACAACAACAATATACGACGACGACGACGACGACAGCGCCACTACTATCACCAGTTTACACAACCTCGTTCTCTGCCTTCCCGGAGGGTATGTGAGACACTTTCCTCCCTTCCCAGCAAGATAAAATCTAAAAGATTCAACTAAAGTTTCGAATGAATTTTTGAGTTGTATCTTGTTACTCTGCTTCACCCGACCGGACAATCCCCCCCTTCCCCCCCAAAAAAAAAACATATATAGTCAGTATATCATTTTATAGAAAACTTTAGAATTTTCAGTTTCGTCTCACAAGCAATTGGGGATGCCTGTAGATGACGTCACTGTTGTTTACGAAAAATCTCCCCCAACACACACATTTTTTTCTCGTCCCTGCGGCCCTGTAGGCTGGTATTCGCTCCCCGGATGAAGTCCCAAAGCTCTCAACTCTAAAAGCACCCCTGATGTCTGAGAAGCAGAGACATCCCATAGACAAACCCCAAACACACTTTTCTTTATCCCTGTAGCCCGGTAGGCAGGCAGTCGGTCCCCGGATCAGACCCAGGATCTCGAATGCGATTTTTCCTGATGTGTTGAACAGACTGTGATGTAAGGGACAAAAAAGGGGCTTGAATGTCTGTATGGGACGATGCATTAGGCTTTCGTTGGTGTGTATGGTAATGAGTGTGTTAGTAGGTATTATGTTACCTGGCGAATTTTAAATGGTTGACGTTTATATCATGTAACATCAAGAGAGAGAAAGAGAGAGAGAGGGAGAGAGAGAGGGAGAAAGAGAGACAGAGAGAGAGAGGGGGAGAGAGAGAGGGAGAAAGAGAGAGAGAGAGAGAGAGAGAGAGAGAGAGAGAGAGAGAGAGAGAGAGAGAGAGAGAGAGAGAGAGGGAGAGAGAGAGAGAGTGAGAGAGAGAGAGAGAGAGAGAGAGAGAGAGAGAGAGAGAGAGAGAGAGAGAGAGAGAGAGAGAGAGAGAGAGAGAGAGAGAGAGAGAGAGAGAGAGAGAGAGAGAGAGAGAGAGAGAGAGAGAGAGAGAGAGAGAGAGAGAGAGAGAAAGATAGACAGACAGACAGACAGAGAGGGAGACAGACAGAGAGAGACAGAAAGATAGACAGAGAGAGAGACAGAGAGAAAAAGTGAGAGAGAGAAAAAGTGAGAGATAGACAGATAGAGAAAAAAAGTGAGATAGATAGATAGATAGAGAGCGAGAGAAAGACGGTTCTCTGGGTACAGCCTTGAGCACTACCGACAACTTGTTTGTTGACGCGAAGGACGGGGGTGGGGGGAGGGGGGTGCTGTGTGGGAGAAGGCAATGGAATGGGAAGCCGCTGGGGAGGGGGGACGGGGGTGAATGGGGGGGAGGCGTTGGGGGGAGAACAGCTACGGGCTTTGGTCAAGCTGAGTGGGTGGAAGCTTGAGATTGGGGGAAATAAAGGGACAGTGAATATTAGGGTGATTGCCAACTGAAGTGTGGTTCATACTGGACACCGGCAGCTCGTTGTTGGCGATATTTTTTTTTTTTTAGGGAGTTGGGTTTTGAACTGGAAGAGATCTTGATGACGCAGTCTCAATTTCTTTTAGGTCTTGATTTCTTATTTATCTGAATATTTTAATTTAGGGAACATTTTTTTTTTTTTTTTTTTAATCAGAGTCTGACGAATCAAATTTCATTTTGAATTTACTGAAGCGTTCACTCTTCGCCCGAGTAAATTCGTCCATTTCCTACGAGCTAAAATTCTTTTTATAAAACATAAAATCATATCTAACAAGTTTGGTCCTCAGTCTTCGGAGTGGCTTCTGCGCCAAAACATAAACAATATCAGTCAAGAAATTTTGATTTTGATTTATTTATTTATTTATTTTTTGCTCCCATGTAAACAAATTTCAATATTTTGAAAAAGAAAAGAAAAAATGCATCATAGGGAACAAGATTTCTTTTCTATATTTAATTCAGTCTGTCGCCAGACGATTTCATTCAACTGAGAAAACCCACCCACCATCATAAGAACATAAGAATGAAGGAGACTGCAAGAGACCATAAGGCCTACACTATGCAGTTCCATGTTCATTACCACCCGTCATCTCCATCCATAAAGCTGTCTAACCGTTTCTTAAAACGGTGTATGAATAAATACATAAAACAAAAAAAACAAATAAATTAATCGATAAATCTTAATGATAATGTCTTACGACAATTTTAATTTTCTTCACCTGAAGAAATATATTAATTTTTATATATTTTTTTCAGAATCTACAGAAGATCCTTTGACCTATAAGGTGTTGCGTTCGAGAGAATAATTTTTGAATTTTGACCTTAAAGGTAAACACGGGAGAATATTTTTTTCAAATTTAATTTCACTGAATTTCTGAAATTTTGAATAAAAGACGCCTACAGACACACGGGTAATACACACACTAATATAATCTCATAGGAATTCACGGATTTGAATATACATACACACACACACATACACAAACATACACACACACACACACACACACACACACACACACACACACACACACACACACATCACACAGTCACAAACATACACACCGTGAAAGTGCATGAGAGAGAGAGAGAGAGAGAGAGAGAGAGAGAGAGAGAGAGAGAGAGAGAGAGAGAGAGAGAGAGAGAGAGAGAGAGAGAGAGAGAGAGAGAGAGAGAAAGGTAAAGAAAGAGAAAGAGAAAGAGAAAAACAGAAAGAAAAAAACAGAAAGAGAGAACGACAGAGCGAGAACAAGAGAACAAGACCGAGACAGAGAGCGAGAGAATGAGCTAGTGGGAAAAAATATTACATCAAAGTCATACATTTTTATACATCATGATATCGGGAGCGTTGAAGCTGACCCCTCGTTGGCTGCCGCTGTATTTTGACAAGCATTTCCTATTTTCCACAAAATCTTTCTTTTCCATCAAATATTTCGATATCTGTCAACACCATGGCAATGTCAGGTAGGAGTACTGCGTAGTGGTTGAAATGAAATAATATAAATGCATACATACATGTATATACATGCGCTGGAGCTTATATATATATATATATATATACATATATATATATATATATATATATATACATATATACATATATGTATGTATATATTTATGTATATATATATATGTATATACATGTATATATATATGTATGTATATATATATATAATATATATATGTATATACATGTATATATATATATATATATATGTGTGTGTGTGTCTATGTGTATATATATATATATGTGTATATGTATATATATATATATTATATTACATATGTATATATACATATATATGTATATATGTTTATATATATACATATCTAGTGTTTTTATATGTTTATATATATATGTATATATGTATATATATAAATATATATATATATATATATATATATATATATATATTTATATATATGAATTGAGAACCAAGACAAACGAGATATTCATAGTAAATAAAATCTACACTTGACATCACAGTCCACGCAACACTCCTATATCACATCGCAAAATGTGATATATGAGAGTGTGTACTCCACGGCCTGCACTCCCGAAAGCAGAATACTCCAAACTCCAATACTCCACACTCGATTCCTCTTGGCCTCCCCCCTCCCCCTCTCCCCCCTTCAATCTCTCCCTACTCCACATAAGCAGAGTCATCACAATACAATGTTATGAACATCTCATTTCTCGTTCTAACTCCCTCCCACTCTCACCACTTACTCTCACCACTCTCCCTCTCACCAATCCATTCTCGGCCACTCTCATCCGATCATTCACATCCAATCAGTTTCATCCATTTCATCTCATCCACTCAACTGCACCCACACCGTCTCAACCACCCACTCTTTAATCATCCACTCTCGCACTCATCCCTATACCCTCACACTCGCACGCACGCACGCACACACACACACACACACACACACACACACACACACACACACACACACACACACACACACACACACACACACACACACACACACACACACACACACACACACACACAAATACATACACATACACCACTCAATTTGGTAATAAAATGTAACCTGAAACAGATATACAATGTACACAGTCGATCATATCGCCATGGCTATTGACTTGCCATCATGATATTTACTCTACTTAAAAAAAAAGAGAGAGAGAGAGAGAGAGAGAGAGAGAGAGAGAGAGAGAGAGAGAGAGAGAGAGAGAGAGAAAATCGTAATAGATATCTGATTTTACACGTTTAATGATAATGATCGTCTGAATGAGAGCAATTACATTTCGTTTATCCAAAGCTGACATTCTCTGGATTACTACCTCTAAAGTACTGACATATACATAAATACATACATACATACATGTTTATACGGAGCTGCCTAGTGTAGGCCTTATGGTCTCTTGCAGTCTCCTTCATTATTATGTCTTATGTCTTATGTATACATATGTACATACATATATATATAACTTCAATGCATTCTTCACAATGATTGCTTATGAAACAATAAATGCATGTTTTATTCTTAATCGGATGGACTAAAAAATAAACTAATAAAAAATTATAATATCGAAAGAGTAATAATTATAACAATGATAATGATAACGATAACGATAACAACAACAACAATAACAATAACAATAACAATAATAATAATAGTAATAATAATGATAATGATAATGATAATGATAATGATAATAATAATAATAATAATAATAATGATAATAATAATAATAACAACAACAGAATAGAAAAATTAGATGATATAAAAAACAGACTACCAGAGCATAAACACAAACACATCTACGCGTTGGACCACAAACACACACACACAGACGCAAAAACACTTCCGGCCAAACACGTAAACACGGAATGGGGGCCCTTACTAGGGAAAAACACGGCGTTACCCCCCCCTCCTCCCCCATCCTCCCACCCCCACTCACCCCGCCGCAGCAGCCGCTGACAGCCGAAATAAAGTGGCAAGAAAATTGGATTTTATGTTTCTATTAGCGCCCATCAAGACCCGCAGTTACGCCCCACCACACGCCCATTCCCCCACCACCACACGCCCATTCCCACCCACCCCCTCAGTCCCAGAAGACAATAGCTTTTGGGGTCACTCTTCTGTAGGATGTCTCACCTGCTGGCCTTGTAGAGTATAGTTTCTATTCTTGTGAAAATTATAATAATAACAAAAATAATAACAAGTAAATAAACGAGTATATGAGTAAATTAATAAATAGATACGAAAATAAATAACTATACAAACAAATAAAAATAGATGAATATATAAATACATGAAAAATAGATAAAGAAAATAAAATAACATAAAATGCAATGAAATATTAGATAAACAAGTATAAAAATATAGTAGTAATTAGACACACAAATAGGCAAATGAAATATATACATAAAAACAAACAATTCAATTAATTACCTCATTAATAAGAACTGAAACAATAAAACAAAGAAAAATGAATAAGCAGGTGAATTATTACTAAACAGATAACTAGACAAACACCCCACAAACAAGACATAATAAAACAAACAGTAAAATCAAAACCAAACTCATGATAACACATACAAAGAGACACCTAGGCATCACAAAAAAAAGACACAACATCGTCCAGTCAGTGTCACCTGACACGTGACAAGGAGTACGCGAATCTGCAGGACACAGATAATGTGTCACGTCATTACTCAAACGAAACGTTTAATTAACACTCACTCTTACCTTGCACAAAAAATAAATAAAAAATTAAAATAAATAAAACAAGTATACTGTACTTGTTCTACACATTGCAACATCCTAATATATATATTGCTTTACTATAAATACACATTGTTCTGTACTTTGTAACTCATATCTGCCGAAGAGGATCACAGTAAGTGATCGAAATATACAGATCTCTATATCTTCGCTTATTCTTCTCCGAAAGTGGGTCATCAGTATTATTTTACATATGTGCTACGACATATCTTTGTTGTGATATATATATATATTGCAGAAACCACAGGGAAATTAAAGTCGGAATAAACGACTTTAATTTCCCTGTGGTTTCTGCAATATATATATATATATATATGTGTGTATATATAATGTATACATATATGTATGTTACTGTTGAATGCTAAAGCACAAGTGGCATCAATGATTTTTAGAGAACATTTCTCTAACTTTCTAAGTATCATTTTCTCTTCATGGTTCAAACTCTGGAGGAAAGTATTCCACCATTTTTCATCGACACACATGACAAGAAGCCGCGCTTGGACGACTTCATCAGGGACACCGAAATTATTCACACAGACTCTAACTACGGACGCTTAATAATTGACGAGACAGTTAGTATTACTTTACAGCAGCCTACATTAAACGTCCAGAAGTCATCGGATCATGTCCTCCCTTCCAGTAGAAAAAACAGACCCGCACACCGTGACATTTGCCCACTGGAAGTTCCAAGACGACAAGACGTGACATTAGCTCCCCGTAGGTCCCGGCGAGAGGGTGCATCTAGACATTTGCTCACCGGAAGTGACAACCCGACAAGACGTGACATAAGCCCCCTTCCTGGCGCCGCCCACCAGCATATTCCCACCAATCATATTCCACCATTTTTATTTCTTCTCTGTTGTTTGTACGGCCCACGGGCCTTTATATTCTAATGTTTTTCACATTTGTAATCAGTTTTACCCTGAAGACGACCA
>NC_134782.1:6440318-6442818 GCF_046742065.1 Oratosquilla oratoria
TAACTGAAAAAAAAAAAAAAAAAAATCACCGCAGAACGGAACGCAGCGCCCAGAGGCGACGCGAGCTCGAGGACCCACGGACGGAAGAGGAGGAGGAGGAGGAGGAGGACGAGGAGGAAGAGGAAGAGGAGGCGGGCACGTGTGCACTCGCTCGCTGCCTCGCCACGACTGAAGACCTCCTTCGACTCCCCCTACTATCCCTCACACTCCTCCTCCTCCTCCTCCTCGTCCACCTCCTCTATCGCCTTCTCCTCCTCTTCCTCGTCCTCCTCATACTTTACTTCATTTTACTCCTCATCCTACTCCATTTCCTCCACATCCTTCGCCTCCTTCCCTACCTCCAACTCCTCCTCCTTTTCATTCACCTCCTCTATCGTCTTCTCCTCCACATGCTTATTTCACTCCTCATTTTACTCCATTTCCTCCATCTCCTCATACCCCACCTCCCATTCCTCTTCCCGTTCTTCTTCTCCCTCCTCCACCTCTTCTGCCTCCTCCTCCTCCTCCTCCTCCTCCTCGTCCACCTCCTCTATCACCTTCTCCTCCTCCGCGTCGTCCTCTTCATACTTTACTTCATTTTACTCCACATCTTATTCTATTTCCTCCACCTCACGTTCCTCTTACCCCTCCTCCTCCTTTCCCTCTTTCTCCTCTTCCTTTTCCTCTTCCTCCTTCTATTCCTCTTCTTCTTCCTCGTCCACCTCCTTTATCACCTTCTCCTCCTCCTTTTCGTCCTCCCCTTTTCGTCCTCCCATTTTACTCTTCATCTTTCCTCCACTTCCTCATCCTCCACCTCCCGTTCCTCTTCCTCCTCCTCTTCCTCTTCCACCTTCCCTTCCTCTTCCCACTCCTCCTTCTCTTCCTCCTCCTCCTCCTCCTCCCCCTCCTCTGTCGCCTTCTCCTCCTTTTTGTCCTCTTCATACTTTGCTTCATTTTACTCCTCATCCTACTTCATTTCTTCCACATCTTTCTCTACTTCCACCTCCACCTTCTCCTCCTCGTCCACCTCCTGTTCCTCTTTCCCCTCCTCCTCCTCTCTCTCCTTCTCGTCCACCTCCTCTATCGCCTTTTCCTCCTCTTCTTCGTTCTCTTTATACTTTACTTCATATTATTCCTCATCCTACTCCATTTCCTCCACATCCCTTTTCTCACCCTCCTCCTCTATATTTTACTCCTCTTCTTCATTCCCATTCCTCTTCTTCTTCCTTTATCTCTTCCACCTCCTCGACGTTTTACTCCCTCTCTTCTTCCTTCTCTTCCTCCTCTTTCTCCATACTTTCCTCCGTAAATACTCCTCTTTATCCTTAATAGCCTTCATAGTTTCAGTTCCTTCTTCTCTTCCCTCCCTCTCCTCCCCCTCCTCCCTCCCTCTCCTCCCCCTCCCCCTCCCTCCCCCAACCTCCTACCTCTCATTCCATCTGCCTTAATCGACACAATGGATAATAGACGCATCCACTTTCATAACTACTCATCAGATCTCGGCTCGATCCCCTTCCCTTTCGTACCGCTTGGGGACTCTATCCCTCTTTATTCTAAGTGCCGTCAGGCGATTTTATTCTTTTTTGGTGTCAATCCCACCGGTATAAGTGTATAGGTTCGGTGAAGGAATACCTATCCTGAAATAGGTCGCGGTCGGTGGAGAGGTCTTTCAGACTGGGGAGCCGGAGACTCCATCAGGGGCCTAGGACATTCTGGTTCTTTGCCTTAAAAAAAAAAAAAAAGAAAAAAAAAAAAAAAAAAAAAAAAAAAAAAAAAAAAAAAAAAAAAAAAAAAAAAAAAAAAAAAAAAAAACTAGGTTGACGTCACTATGTTAAAGCTAAACCACTGCAGGACACCCCGGCTATCCCTTGGTGACCTATACAGCCTCACCACGGGGAAAGGGGAGATTCCTCAATTAGATAGAAGTCGGACGTTAGCCAGAATTAAATATAGGAAGTATTCCATTGGATTGATGGGGTTCTTTGAGTGGTTAGTTTTAAGCTCTTATGTCCAGGGACCGTCCATTATATGAATAAAATCATGTGACGACAACCAGATCTGTCCCCCCCCTCTCTCTCTCTCTCTTCTCTCTTTTTTTTTTCTTTTTTTTTTTGCTGATGTGGATTGGGATTGTGGCTTTGAAATGTGGATTCTGTTCAATGTGGATTGAGCCCTGTAGCCTGGCCTCTTCACTCAAACTAATCACAGTTTCTGAGTCAAATGGTCACACCTTATGCACTACCACCACTACCACCATCATCTTTTCCACTACCAATTCCTCCTCCTCCTCTTCCTCCTCCACCATCCCCCAAACCACCGCTGTCACCACTACAGCTCCACCTCCACATTCCCCATTCCATCGCCACCTCTACTACCACCACCAGTTCCTCCACCACAATTTCCTCCTCCTCCTCCTCCTCCTCCTCCTCCACCAACACCATCACCACCACAACGTCCACTCCACCTCTTCCACCTCTTCCTCCACCTCCTCTACATCTTTGTTAACTTGAGGGGACGTGGA
>NC_134782.1:6447818-6452818 GCF_046742065.1 Oratosquilla oratoria
CCTTCAAATTGAGTCTAGTGTTTTACCCTATTCACCAGTATGGACCCCAGACTCCAAATCTTCACACACACACACACACACACACACACACACACACACACACACACACACACACACACACACACACACACACACACACACACACACACACACACACATATATATATATATATATATATATATATATATATATATACATATACATGTTCAATGAGGCCTGAGGAGTAGATGGGGGATATAGCTCAAAGCGATGAAGGGTTACGACGACTAATGCCGGAAGTACGAGAAGAAAGATGATGAAACTGATGGAGCGGCAAAAAGTACACAGATAATATGTCAAGAAAACCGCATTAGGGGGAGACAAAGCGGGCGAGACGGGAAGAAGGTACTCCACTCCGGAAGGAGGTGAGGAGCCTACGCCAGGAGGCGCTGAATAGCTCCTGCCGAAGCCCGAGGGTTTTCTTCAGTTCGAAGGAGCACGCGCGAGCCAAAGGGGATTCCTCAAGTGGATAAAAATCTGTCTTCTTTTTTCTTGCCAGAGCTCCAGACGCTCTCCTTCTTCTTTTTGTCTTTCTTCTTCTTCTTCTTCTTCTTCTTCTTCTTCTTTTCCTCATTGCTCCTCTTTCTTCTTCTTTTTTTTTTTAATCGATCATATTTTTCTTTTTCTTTTTCTTCTTTTTCTTCCTGTTGTACTACTTTTCCCTTTTTTCATCTCTGTCTTCTTTTTTTCATCTTTTTCTTTTTCTTCTTCTACTACTTCTTCTATTTCTTCTGCTCCTTATTCATCATCACTCTCTTCTACTCTACCGGTCTCTATTTTTTCACCTCCCACCTACACTTCCCTTTCTTCGTCCTCCTCCTACTTCGGGAGGACCTCTCGCTCGACCATGACGAAGTCTGGGATCTTCGGACTCTTCCTCCAGTGGTCGCCCTCTTCGGGCTCTTCCTCCATTGCTCGTCCTCCTCGGGCTCTTCCTCCAGTGCTCCTCCTCCTCGGACTCTTCCTCCAGTGCTCCTCCTCCTCGGACTCTTCCTCCAGTGCTCGTCCTCCTCGGACTCTTCCTCCAGTGGTCGTGCTAAGCAAGCAGCTTCTCTTTTTCACCTCATCGATCAGGCTTTCCCCCGCGTCCGTCCCGCTGCTAGATTTTCTGGAACGGTCCTTCCTTCCTTCCTTCCTTCCTTCCTTTCTCCTTTTTTCTTTCTCTTTTGTTTTCCCTCTGGGCATCGTTCTTTTCTTTCTCCTTCTTCTTCGTCTTCTTCTTCTTCGTCTTCTTCTTCTTCTTCGTTTTCGTCTTCTTCTTTATATTCTTCTTCTTCTTTGTCTTCGTCTTTTTCTTTATATTCTTCTTCTTCTTCTTCTTCTTCCTCCTTTTCTTCTACTTCTGGTTTTGCTTCTTCCTCTTTTCCTTCGTCTTTTTCTTCCTCTTTTTCTTTTTCCTTTTTTTATATCTTCCTTCTCTTCTTTTCCTTTTTCTTTTTCTCCTCCTCCTCGTCCTTTTCCTTCTTCCTCTTCTTTTTCTTCTTTTTCCCTTTTTTTTTACATTTTCCTTTTTTTCTCTTTCTTTTTCTCCTCCTCCTCGTCCTTCATTTTCCTCTACTTTTTCTTTTTCTTCCTTTTTAAAACTTCTTCCTTCTTTTTTTCCTTTTTCTTCTTCTTTTTCTTCTTCTTCTTCTTTTTCTTATTTTGGGATCAATGATGGGTACATGCACACTTGTGATGATCTAGCAAGACGAAGAAAGAAACTTTTTCAACTCCATCAAGAGGTGCTGCCCTGGTGGGCTGACACTCGGTCTCCGGATTGGACCCAAGGTGTCTCTCTATATTCCCTTCAAGTGTCCGAGGGTCTAAGGACCGTTGCCAGTGGCTGTGGGGCTGCGGGCTTTAGTGAAATTCGAGGCATCAAATGACTGAATCTTTGCTTCTTCTTCTTCTAGGTTCAATGGAGCACACACACACACACACACACACACACACACACACACACACACACACACACACACACACACACACACACACCGCACACACACACACACACACACACACACACACACACACACACACACACACACAGAGAGAGAGAGAGAGATCTAATGTTCCGGGTTACCCGCTTACGAAACACAAGGCAGCAACCAATCAATATATAATTACCATTTCCTCCATCTCCTCCTCTTCCACCTCCTCTTCTTCCTCCTCTCCTCCTCCTCCTCCTCCTCCTCCATCTTACAAATTTTCTTATATTCTCATTTCCCACCTTTTCTTCTCTTTCTTTTCCTCTTCCTCATATTCTCCCTCTTCGTCCTCTTCCTCTTCCTCCTTCTCGTCCTCCTCTTCGTACTCCATATTCCACCTATTCTTCGCTCAGGTCCAAGTATGGTCTCCTCTACTTTCCCATCTCTTCCTATCCTTCCTCTTCTTCCTCCCTCTCCTCCTCCCCTCCCTCTCTCCTCCTCCTCCTCCTCATCATCATCATCAACATCATCATCATTATCATCATCATCCACATGATTATATCTTATCCACACTTCTCTTATTTGCTTCCTCCTCCTCCTCTTCCTCCTCCTCCTCCTCTTCTTCCCCCCCGGCAATTAGCGGGACTCCATCCTATCGGGGGAGTGGGGGGGGGGGCAGCGCGGCGTCCCCTTGCTGGCTGAGTTCATCCATCACAATTATGACAAATATTATCAAAATCATCCACATTTCCTGCATGTCTGATATTATGAGTATTCTTAATGCAACAGGCGTGAGAATAAGTATTTAATGGCTGTATGTTATGTACACACACACACACACGTGTATATATATATATATATATATATATATATATATATAATGTGTGTGCGTGTGTCTGTGAATGTATCTGTGTGTGTATTTGTGTATATATCATATATATGCATTTATAAATATATACATATATATATAATATATATATACATATTTATGTATATATAAGTGATGGGACGAGTACTCGGAATCGGAATCGAGAATCGAAAAAATCAGAACTTTTTCTGGTATCGGCATCGGTATCGGAATTTTTTTTATTGAATTTCTGATTCTGAAAACGATTCTTTGGAATTCGTATGTTTGTAACTTAAATTTTCACTACAGGTAATAATAAAAAATAAATATTTTGTGTGACGACTTTAAAGTATCAGTATAATCTATGGTTCTTAATATCCAAAGTATCATTATTTCTAAGGAAGTTGAGAACGTTTACAGAAGAAAGAAATTGCAACGCTAAATGGTTGATAGAATGAATAAGAACATCATGAGTTTGATACTTGACTAACAGACGTCAGCCTCATGTAGAGTTGCGAACTTGCCTGTGGTCCAGCTGAATTTTTTGTTTTTATTATTTCTTAGCTACCTTTGTAATTTTAACGTAATGCACGAGGATTAGTTTATAAGAACAATAACATGTAAGAAATACCCATACAACATTTACCGCTTCCTTCGCCAAAAAATAAATACGCCAATTTTTATAATTTTGGCCGTTGGCGGCTCCTCATCTCATCGTAACTGGCAAACCTTTGTAATTTTAACGTAATGCACGAGGATTAGTTTATAATAACAATAACATGTAAGAAATACCCATACAACATTTACCGCTTCCTTCGCCAAAAAATAAATACGCCAATTTTTATAATTTTGGCCGTTGGTGGCTCCTCATCTCATCCTAACTGGCAATGCCTCTCAGTAGCAAATGACAATTGTTCTTCCCTGCAAGCTCTATGACTGACGGGTGTTTTTTACAGTTGTCATTGCTAACAGGTAAGTTTTAGCACTTATTACATTTTGCAATACCAGAAACCACTCTCTAATGGAAATACAGAATACATATTTCAGCCAAACTGTTTTATTCAGAAAAGTATGGCTCTTGTTCGTAATCAGAAAAAGTATTGTTCTTGTTCGTAATCATAAGATTATAATTTTGAGCCTATGACATTTTAGTGAATAAGTGAAGTCCGTATTGCTAGATATTTAGAATACTGTAGTTCCTTGTTGATTGTACGAATTGATTAAATAATAGAGAAACGATGCCTTTCTTATCATAACACACATTAAAGTCATTTCTCACTTTTTTGATATGGGAAAAGAAAGGGGACCGTTTGATGGGCTGGGTTCAACAATGACAGCATGGAAAACCTCTTTCATCGCTAAAGGACAAGAACTTAATACTGGCAACATATCTTGATCCAAGATTCAAGACTACTTTCTTAGAAAGTAACTACCAAGGAATGCCTAATGAAGAGGCTATTGCGGTTTAGTTCACCGAAGAAAGTCAAAATATTTGTACTATAACTGAAGGAAATTTTGACGCCTCTCCTGAAATACCACAAGGCATAGACTCATTTGATGTGTCTGAAGAGAAAAGTGATAATGAAAGTGACTTTACCTTCAGCTTTGAAAAATGCTTCTCTGAATTAAAGAAAAAGGGACAAGAAAAAATGGAGCTAACGCCTAACAAAGGATGTGATAATGCAAGTAGCGAAACTAGGAACAAAAGAATTTTAATAGAACATGAAATGTCCAAATATATATATTTTTTGAAGAATATAGAAAATGATGAGAATCCTTTGCAGTGGTGGAGATTAAATAGAAATTAATTTCCTATCATGGCATTTTTTGGCAGGAAATATTTGTCTGCACCTCCCTCTTCTGTTGAAAGCGAAAGATTATTTAGTGTTGGAAGGACTATTTACTCGCCGAAAAGAAATCGACTGAAAGGTGAAACCGGTGATATGTTTTCATACATTACCATCTAGGAATACTGGGACTTGGATATGAATAAGTACCTTCAAGGAATTTACTTAATTTTTTTTTCTAAACTTTTACCCTTTTCATTTCATTTAATGAGAAACTCTTCGTTTTTGCTATAACAAAACCATTTATGTTCCTTCTGAATGCATAATTAATCAAAGTACTTTCTCCAAAAAGTAGTTGTTTCTGAAACCAGCTTCAAAGTCTGAAAATAATCATGAATTCATTGCAGGTATCGGAA
>NC_134782.1:6465318-6477818 GCF_046742065.1 Oratosquilla oratoria
GATTATGCCATTCACATATTCACTTATCTATTTATTCAGTTTACTTGTTTATTTTATTTGTTCGTTTTTTTCCTTGGCCCTCGAGGAGAGTAGATTTTCGAGACTCCTTCCGGTGTCAGGAAATCTCCCTCTTTTACCATTCTGATGGCAGCTTTTGGCGGCGCTGGATGGGTCGGGGGTAATGTGGTCAGGAACTTTATAATTAACATTGTGACAACAACAACAACAACAAACAGTAATAATAGCAATAATAATAGTAGTAATAATAATAATAATGATGATAATGATGATAATGATGATCATGATTAATCATGATGATAATAATCATTATGATGATGATGACGATAATGATGATCATGATGATAATGATGATGATTAATGATAATAAATGATAATAAATGATAATAAATGATAATAAATGATAATAAATGATAATAAATGATAATAAATGATAAATGTTAATAATAATAATAATGATGATAATAATTAATAATGTTAATTAATAAAGACAATGATTAATCAATAATAATGATAATGATAATAACAATAATAACAATAATAATAATAATAATAACAATAATAACAATAATAACAATAATAATAATAATAATGATAATAATGATAATAATTAATAATAATTAATAAAGACAATTAATAATCAATAATAATAATAATAATAATAATAATAATAATAATAATAATAATAATAATAATAATAATAATAATAATAATAATAATGATAATAATAGTAATAATAATAATAATAATAATAATAATAATAATGATATCATTAATAGGTTTAATTTTCAAACCT
The DNA here is from genome assembly GCF_046742065.1 of Oratosquilla oratoria. Lineage (NCBI taxonomy): Eukaryota > Metazoa > Arthropoda > Malacostraca > Stomatopoda > Squillidae > Oratosquilla > Oratosquilla oratoria. The sequence goes on from NC_134782.1 coordinate 6,466,133, forward strand.
TGAATGTTGAGTGCATCTGATCCGTAGGGGGTGGGGTCACTTAAGTCCCTAATATAATGACCTTATCCAACCGATGTGGTAAATACCCCAGATGAAAATATTTTTTTCTAATGAAAGAAAAAGCAGGGAAAGCTGAGCTTTGATCTTCGCCATTTGCATTCATAAGTGAGACCGGACTCAGATAAAAAAAAAAAAAAAAAAAAAAAAAAAAATCGAAATTTTTGGTAACGAAGTATTTCGCGTCCTGAGTATTCATTTCTGCTTAATCGAAACGAATCGAGAATTAGGATTGGTCGCTTGTGCTGCTCTTTCTCGGTGCGACAGCGAAGTGGCAAGTATTACACAAAGAAAAGAACATTGAAAATCAAGGTAAAAATGAAATCATCGAAAAAAGAGCAAAAGAAATACAAGGAAACCCAAAATCCAAAAGACACTCCCCTCCCAATATATATATATACATATATATATGTATATATATATATATATATATATATATATATATATATATATATATAAATATATATATATATATATATACATATATATACATATATATATTTATATATTTATATATATGTATATTTATATATATATTATGTATTTATATATATATATATATATATATATACACTGGTATATACATATATATATATATATATATACATATATATATATATATATATATAATTATATTTATATACATATACATATATATACATATATACATATATATATATATATATATAAATATATCATTATATATGAAATATGTAAAATAAGATAAAATATATAAAATCAAATAGAAAACAAAATAATAAACAATAAAACAAATATACAAATAAAAAACAATAATCAGAATAGAATCAAATATAGTAGGCATTTATCACGTCCGCCCTGTTTAATTTACCTATAAATCAATCCATTTGACAAGTATTTATTATTATTCAAATAACTACTTACTGAATTCATTTTCATAAATTTGTATATTTACTTCTACATTTATCTATTTACTTGATAATTCACTTTTTATTTATCCTTTGGTGTATATATATAATTTAGTACATCCATTTTTACCATTCCTTGTGTATTCTGTTATTACATTAGAATTTAAAATAAAATATTTTTCATTCACTTTGTGTATTTATTAATTCGTCTATCAATATTTTTCATATATTTATTTACCTAATTATTTGATTTTTACTCTTTTGTAATTCCATAAGCCTTAATTACAGTCAATCTAAAAAACATTATAATTCATTTAGTGTTTTAATAATTGATCATTCATCCACCTTTTGTAGATTTGGAATTACTAATTTCTATATCTACTTCTTTATTTATTCATTCGTTGAATTATTCATTTATTCTTTGGCGATTAATTGCAGCCAGTCACTGACCCCGTCGGCGAGACTTTTGAAAATTTCAAGACTTCTCCTTTTGTAGTGAAGCACATTGTGTTTCGCTGCAAGACAAAGAAGAGGAGGGAGAGGAGGAAGAGGAGGAGAAAGAAGAGGAGGAAGAGGAGGGAGAAGAGAAGGAAGAGGAGGAAGAGGAGGAGGAGGAAGAGGAGGAAGAAGAGGAAGTGGAGGCGAGAGGAGAAAGAAGAGGATACAAGTTTTAGCGTGAGGAAGAGGAGGAAGAGGAGAGAGAAGAGGAAGGGGAGAAAGAGGAAGAAGAGAAACAATTACCCTAGACTAACGAGAGGCGAGAGGAGGAAAGAAGAGGAAGAGGAGAAAGAGGAGGAGGAAGAGGAGGAGGAGAGCCAATTACTGTAGACCAACGAAGATGCCAGAAGAGAAAGAAGACAAAACGGGCTTTGTTGCGAGGAAGATGATGAGGAAGAGGAGGAGGAGGAGGAGGAGGAGGAGGAGGAGGAAAAAGACTGATTGCACGATCTTTTGACTTCAAAAGTCCATCACTCATTAACAAGCTATATAAATCGTTAGTTCGTCCACATTTGAAATATGCTGTTTCCGTATGGTCACCGAATATCATTAAAAAAATTGACAGATTGGAAAAAGTACAACGGCGAGCCACAAAACTGATTCCAAATATCAAAAATAAATCATACGAAAATCGACTAAAACATATGAATCTGTTTTCCTTAAAAAAGCGTAGACTCAGAGGTGACTTGATACTGGTTCTTAATATTCTAAAGGGAATTGACAACATCAAAAGTGACAAAATTTTCACAATGAATGAGAATCCGGCAAGAACAATGATCTCAATAGATTTAATTTGGAAGTGGGTAGAAACAACTTCGCTAACCGTGTATTTAATGAATGGAATAAACTTCCTGCAGAGGCAGTGCAATGTAGTTCAGTTCGAAGCTTCAAGAATCATTTAAACACCTAAGCAAGATGCTGTAATGACTATCATTTATTTTATATTATTTGTTTATTTGTTTTGTTATCATTTGTCTGTTTGTTTATTATTATTTTTTGATTCTCATTTATTACTAGTTATGTCAATTTATTATTATTTACTATTTACCTGTTTATTATCTAACTATACATATGCATTTATTTTATTTATCATTTACATTATTATTGTTTTTATCTATTCATTTATTTGTTTATCATTATTATGATTTTTTTCGCATCCGACCTAGATATGGAACAAAAGGTCTCCTGTCGGCATGATCCGCCTTTGTAATCCTTTGTAAAGAAGAGGAGGAGCAAGGGGAGGAGGAGAAAGAGGAGGAGGAAGACGAGTAGGAAGAGGAAGATGATGAGGAGGAGGAAGAGGAAGGGGAGGAGGGGGAGGAAAAGAAGGAATGGAGGATGATGAGGAGGAAGAGGAGGAAAAGGAGGAAGAGGAAAAGAAGGAGGAAGAGGAGTAGGAGGAAGAAGAAAGGAAGGAAGAGGGGAGGAAGACGAGGAGGAGGAAGAGGAGGAAGACGCAGAGGAGGAGGAGGAAGACGAAGAGGAGAAAGAGGAGGAGAAAGCGAAGGAGGAGGAAGATGAGAAGGAGGAAGAGGAGGAGGAGGAAGATAAAGAGGAGGAGGAAGACGAAGAAGAGGAGGAGAAAGGATGAGGAGAAAGGATGAGGAGAAAGAGGAGGAGGAGGAAGGGGAGTAGGAGGAGGAAGAGGAAGGGAGGAAGGGAGGAAGGGAAGGAGGAAGACGCGGAAGAAGAGGAGGAAGAGGAGGAGAGGAGTAGGAGGAGGAAGAAGAAGAGGAGGGGGAGGAAGATGAGGAGAGGAGGAAAACGAGGAGGAAGAGGAGTAGGAGGAGGAATAGGAAGAGAAGGAGGGAAGAGGAGGAAGAGGAGGAAGAGGAGGAGAAGGAGGAGGAAGAGGAGGAGGAGGAGGAAGAGGAGAAGGGGAAGAGAAGGAAAAGGAGGAAGAGGAGAGGAAGAAAGAGGAGGAAGAGGAGGAAGAGGAGGAGGAAGAGAAGGAGGAAGAGGAGGAGGAAGAGGAGGAAATGGAGGAAGAGGAGGAAATGGAGGAAGAGGAGGAGGACGAGGAAGAGGAGGAGGACGAGGAGGAAGAGGAGGACGAGGAGGGGGAGGAAGAGGAGGGGGGAAGAGGAGGGGGAGGAAGAGGAGGGGGAGGAAGAGGGGGAGGAAGAGGAGGAGAAAGAGGAGGAGGAAGAGGAGGAGGAAAGAGGAAGAGGAGGAAGAGGAGAAGAAAGAGGAGGAAGAAGAGGAGAGGAAGAGGAGGAGGAGAGAAGTAGGAGGAGAAAAAAGGGGGAAGAGGAGGAGGAGAGAAGTAGGAAGAAGAGGAAGAGGGGAGGAAGAGTAGAGGAGGAAAAGGAGGAGGTTGAGGAGCACAAAGGAACACAAAGGAAGAACAAACAACAGGGCCCTAACGAGGCTGTTTGTGTTAACTAAACTACACTACAGCTAAGGAAACAGGGCAAGTAGGCGATAGAAGATGAACTAACACTACTGCTATCACTATCCTATCCAATTAATCCAATTACGATTAAATGTCTGGTTGTCATATCTTTTATTGCAAAGGATAATATTATATTTGCGGATTAGATTCCAAGTATTTATCTAAGCAATTTTTAAATGTTGTTATCGTGTTACTTTCAACGACAGTGGAAGGTAACGAATTCCACACGTTAACAATCCGGTTAAAGAAGAAGTGCTTACTTTCGTTCGTAGAAAATCTTTTGCCAATTACTTTGAAATCATGGCGTCTTCTTGTATTTGATTGGTCTAATAAGAAGTAATCTTTGACATTAATGTTGTCAAAGCCTTTGAACATTTTAAAAACCTCAATCAAATCTCCTCGCATTCTTCTTTTTGAGAGGGGGAATAAGTTTAGATTTTTTAGTCTTTCTTCATACGGCAGATTTCTCAGCCTTGGTATCATTTTGGTCACTCTCCGTTGTACTCTTTCTAGTTTGTTAATATCTTTCTGGTAGTATGGGGACTAAAATTGTACACAGTATTCGAGATGGGAACGGACAAAGGAATTATAGAGGTTTAGCAATATTTTTTCTGATTTATTTTCGAAGACTCTTCCGATGAAGCCAACTAATTTGTTTGCTGTTTTAACAACTTCTGAGCAATGTTGACTTGGCTTCAAGTCATTTGATATTGAAATTCCTAGATATTTTTCTTTAGTTACTGAATCCAGTATTTCGCCATTCATTTGGTATTGGATGTGATCATTGTTACCTTCAATGTGCATGACTTTTCATTTGTTAACGTTAAATTTCATTTGCCACTTGCTAGCCCATCTTGATAATTTATCTAGATCGGATTGTAGAGTTTCTTTCTCTTTGGTGGTTGTTACTCTACCGGCAATTTTTGTGTCATCAGCAAATTTTGATACTTTGCAGAGGAGGCCGTCATCTAGATCATTTATATATATATTAAGAACAAGACGGGTCCCAAAACTGATCCTTGCGGTACGCCACTTTTAACGTCGAGCCAGCTAGATGATGCCCCGTTAGATATGACCCTCTGTTTTCGCTCTGAGAGCCAATCTTTAATAGTTGGAGGAATAGGAGTAGGAGGAAGAGGAAGAGGAGGAGGACGATGAGGAGGAAGAGTAGGACGAGAGACAATTACCGCAGACCAACGATAGGCGAGAGTAGGAGGAAAAGGTGGAGAAAGAGAAGGAAGAGGAGGGAGAGGAGGAAGAGGAGGGAGAGGAGGGAGAGGAGGAGGAAGAGGAAGAGGGAGAGGAAGAGGAAGAGGATGACGAGAGACAATTACCGTATGCCAATAAGAGGCAAGAGGAGGAGGAGGGGGAGGAAGAGGAGGAGGAGGAGAAGGAAGAGAAGAAAGAGACAAAGAAGGAAGAGGAGGACGAAGAGGAGGAGGAAGAGGATGACGAGAGACAATTACCGTAGACCAACGAGAGCCGAGAGAAGAAGAAGGCGAAGACAGGAGGAGGAGGAGGAGGAGGAATAAGAAGAAGAAGACGACGACGAAGACGAGGAGGCTGCTGGCTTTGGCGCTCGACGGAGCAAGATGGAAATGGAAATATATAAATGGAATATCTTTGGACGGGAATGGCTGTGGCGGCGAGGAGGCCTCGGATATCAAGGCGGAATAAGAGATGGCGGCAATTGCGTTCAAGAACAGACGAGAAGGAGAGCAAGAACCTTGACAGACACATGAAAGATCAAATATCAACGGGGATCTTGAGAACATGAATATACATATACATTTGAATATACGTATTTATGTGTGTGTGTGTGTGTGTGTGTGTGTGTGTGTGTGTGTGTGTGTGTGTGTGTGTGTGTGTGTGTGTGTGTGTGTGTGTGTGTGTGTGTGTGTGTGTGTGTGTGTTTGTGTATTTATGTGTGTATGTATGTATGTATGTATGTATGTGTGTATATATGCGCACAAGTACGTATTTATGTGTGCGTATGTGTATGTATATATGTATGAATACATGTATATTTGCGTGTATACATGTGTGAGTGTATATGTGTGTGAATGTATGTGTGTATATATGTATGCATGAATATGTGTGCATGTACATATGTATGTATGCCTGTATGCCTGTATGTATGTATGTATGTATGTATGTATGTATGTATGTATGTATGTGTGTGTATGCGTGTATGTATGTATGTATGTATGTATATATGTATGTGTACGTACTGTACGTATTTGTACGTATGTATGTATGTAAGTATATAAGTATGCATATAGGTATGTATATATGTATGTATCGTGCATGTATGTGTGTATGTATGTGTGTGTATGTGTGTATGTATGTATGCATGTATGCGTGTTTTTATGTATGTTTGCAATATATATATATATATATACATATATATATATATATGTATATATACTTTTTATATATATATATATATATATATATATATATATATATAATGTATGTATAAAACATTAATCCCACACTAACACGGGTTAACCAATTAAGCCTGCAATTAGGAAAGCTCTGATTTGTTAGGAAGTATTTAATTAGTCTTGGGACTAGACACGGGTCGCCTGTGATTAGAATTTATTAGAAAACGGGGAAAGGTTACACCTGACGTCCTTAATGAAAGAAAACGTGGCAGGGTACGTACCCCATTTTCTAATGGAGGAAATATCTAATGGAAATGCTCATAAGTTTCAAAATTCTCAGAAGTTAGATTAATGAGTAATTTGTGTTTTTGAGATTTATTGAGTGTTATACTGTTATATCATCATAAAAAATGAGAAATATATAAGAAAATTAATGAATAAATGAATAAAGGATAGAATAAGATAAAAATAGATAGATGAAAAAGTAAATGGATGAATAATAAGATAATATAAAAAAAAATTAATAAACGGATAGAAAATAGAATATAAGAATAAATCAATAAATGGATAAAGAATAGAATAAAATAAGATGAAAATAGGTAAATATATAATTGGATAAAAATAGGATAAAATAAGATAGAAAAAAATGAATAAATAAATGGATGAAAATATGAAGAAAGATAAGAATATATATAAATAAATGGATAAAGAATGGAATAAACCAAAATAAAAAGATAAATTAATAAATAAATGGATAAGAAACTGAATAAATAAATAAATAAATGTATAAAGAATAGAGTGAAATAAGATGAAAATAGATAAATCAATAAATAAACGGTTAAGAATAGAATAAATTTATAGAAATAGATAATTGAATAAATGAATGAATAATAGAATAAGATGAAAATTGATAAATAAATGGGTAATGAATAGATAAAATAAGATGGAAATAAACATATGGATGGGAAAATGAAAAAAAAATAGAAAATATTCATCACATATTATTTCTAGGATTAGTCACTATTGTACACTAAAATAGTAGATGTAACATTACACACTTTATGCTGTTAATTTTGTATGTTTTTTTGGGGGATTATGACAAGTCATTAGTCAAACTGTTGAACTCTGTTTCCTTTGCCTTTGTCCGTAGAATATTATCCATAAAATACTGTTATCTTCAAACATTAAACTTGATATTTAGCTCAACAAAAACCACGAAAATGTGCTGATAAATACATAACAAAAAATTAAAACAAAATTAATACAATACAATAAAAATACTACTACAGATGATGATGATGATGATGATGATGATGATGATGATATCAAATAAATAAGTAAATAAATTAAATAGAACAATTTGCGGACCTTTTAGTCCATAAAGGAGCCGGCTGAAAATTAAAAACTGCGAATTAATGAGCTAATTAATTCTGCAATCTGCACATGGAAATCGAGGAGACGCAACAGTCGCACATTCACAATTTGCAACTATGTTCCGTCATGCGTGCATGTCATCGCACCAATATCCGCAATATCAGAAATATCCGCACAATCACATATATCCGCAAAACCACATATATCCGCAATGTTGTTATTATTAGCCATTTTGTCATCACCCACATCACCAACATCCGCGTTCTCACGTGTATCCGCAATCTTATCGTTATCCGCAATATAAAAATATCCGCAATTGTATTCGCATTCTTGTCACCATTCACAATATCAACAGCATCCGTATTCTCATCTATATCCGCAATATTATCTACAATATCACCAATATCCGCAATATCACCAACATATCTAATATCACAAATATCTGCAATCTTATCATTCACAATCTCACCATCATCTACAATCTCGCCAACGCCTCACTCTCACCAATATCCGCACACACACACACACACACACACACACACACACACACACACACACACACACACACACACACACACACACACACACACACACATAAACACACAGACGCAAACACACACACACACAAAGCACACACACACAGCACACACACACACACACACACACTCACACACACACACACACACACACACACACACACACACACACACACACACACACACACACACACACACACACACACACACACACACACACACACACACACACACACACACACACATGCACGCACACGCACACAACTTGTGCTATTCCTAATTTTTTAACTTTTCCTTTCCAGCGCTTCTCTCCTCTCCAAGAATATAATCGATGGTTATCTAAAAAAAGAATCGTGTGTATATAAAAAACACAACATCCTACATACGCATATACATTCACACGAAAAAAACACAAAAGCAAACGATCGCGAAAGATAAACACATGACCCGGTAGTAAATAAAATTTTAGGTTAACTAGACGATTAGGCCGTTGGTCCGTGTTCTAACCCGATTTCATCTTCCGGGAGTGAAAATGTCAAGTCAGAGACAAGGACCCAAAAATGAAATAATGTCCAGCATACGAGTATTTACCCGGATGTAAGGCACCGCCATCTACTATTCCAGCTATTATCCAATTATGCTTACTCATTTAGAAGCTCTCTTCCATTTCTCTCTCTGTTCCATCCACCTATGTCATGGATGAATATACTGTATATATATATATATATATATATATATAAATATATATATATACACATATATATATAGATATATATATATATACACTATACATATACAAATATATTTATATATATATTTATATATATACATATATATATATATTATACATATACACACATATATAAATTATTACATATATATATATATATATATATATATATATACATGTATATATATATATATATATATATATATAATAATGATAATAATAATAATAATAATAATGATAATAATAATAATAATAATAATGATAAAATGAAATAAATAAGGAAACAGGGAGGCGACCACTTATGCCATTATTCTGCACTTTCTCTAACTTTATCTCTCTCTCTCTCTCTCTCTCTCTCTCTCTCTCTGTGCGTGTATCTCTCTCAGAAAAAATCCAAACAATATCTGACTGCTGAGCCTAAAAATACCCCTCCCCCCCCAAAAAAAAAAAATGAAAGAACAAAAGAAAATAAGAGGAAAGGAGGGAGGGGAGTGGGGAAAAAATCAAGAGGAGAACAAGCCTAACAAGAAGAAGCGAAAAATTGATGCTTGTAGTCGCTCAGACGCAACCTTTGCCCGAAGTGCTGGGCAGTCAAGTCAAGGGGCTGTTATTGTCCGTCACTTTGCGATCAAATAAAGAATTAATAATTACATCGCGAATGCACAGATGATCTTATGAGAGTGAAATGAATGTATAAAAATATAACAAATAATTAATGAGTAATTAATGAGTAAATAATTAAATAAAAAATAAATGAATAGATAAATAAACAAATAAATAAATGGATGTAAATAAGTTCAACGAATAAATATGTAGATACAAAGATGAATGAAAATGATAAATAAACAAATAATTTAACTAACCGATTGATAAACAAACAAATACAATAAATGGGTAAAAGAAAAATGTTAATGTTAATGTTGTTCATCCAGTGAACATTTGAACTACAAGATGACTTCGATTGTTCAAGCAGAACAAATGAACATATCACTTGTTCAGGCAGAACAAAGCAACATGTTATCTGTTCAAGCATAACAAAACATATAAACCGTACAAGTTGAACAACACAGTATATCATCTGTTCATGTAGAACAAAGCAACATATCTGTTCAAGCAGAACAAATCAACATCTCATTTGTTGAAGCATAACAAAACAACATATCACTTGTTCAGGCAGAACAAAGTAACATATAATTTGTTCAAGAAGACCAAACCAACATTTGATTTGTTGAAGCACCGAGAGATGACCTATCCAAAGGTCATGTAACTGTCACATGAAGTGTTACGCATCGCGTGACGAAATGTTACGCATCGCGTGACGAAGTGTTACGCCTCACGTGACGAAATATTACGCTTCGCGTAACGAAGTGTTATGCATCGCGTGACGAAGTGTTACGCCTCACGTGACGAAATATTACGCTTCGCGTAACGAAGTGTTATGTATCGTGTGACGAAGTGTTACGCTTCGCGTAACGAAGTGTTACGCATCGCGTGACGAGGGGTTACACATGGCGTGACGAAATATTACGCTTCGCGTGACGAGGTGTTACGCATCGCGTGACGAAATATTACGCTACGCGTGACGAAGTGTTACGCCACATGACGAAATGTTACGCATCGCGTGACGAAGTGTTAAGCATTTATGTATTTTTGTATGCATATCTGTATGTATATATCTACATCTACATCTGTATTATATATGTACGTTTACCTGTATTTATATGTGTGTACATGTGTATGTCCACACGTGTATGTTCTCGTACACATATAGATATATGTGTATGCATGTGCACATTATTTCGGATTCCTTCATTAATTAGTTTAACTAAGGAATTAACTATTCTTTTCTGTAGTGGGATTAACTATAAATCAGGGACTACGAAACAATGTTTTCATCAATAAAGTAAAAAAAAAATCCGAGATCAAGTTTTCTATACAATTTCCTATGAAGGCCCAAGCGAGAGTATTGGAATATTGGAAAGAGATTTGTCGTTGCAGTTTTGTACAAAGACGATAGTTTCAGAAAGGATACAAGCTCTTGTAAATTAGTCAATAACATTTCATGATTCTACAAGGATATGATGGAATCGTTTATGTAGACTGGGATTCTTTTTAGTCGCTTGCATTTTCTTCTTCGTTTTCGTTCAAATCTACTGACCTTTGGCATCTTCGTAAATTTTGTACACAATTTGCCATCATTTTGAATAAAAAGAATGATTTGTAGAAACACTGCAAAGTGGCTAAATATACTTATGAAATTACGGTAATTAAATATCAATAATTAGTCCGTTTATATTAAATTGTCCCACAACATGAAATGCAAAAAGTTAAAAAAAAAAAAAAAAAAGACTGGAAGAAATCGGTGGAAGAATATATACAGAAAATCTTGTCAATAGAGGTTCCCCTTCAACACCAGGAAAGCAAGTTATCTGCTCTTGTTTGATATAATAAAATGTAAAAAAAAAATGCCTTCATAAGCTTTAGAAATTATCTCCTGTAATAGCATATTACGCTCTAAACAGATAGAATTATGGCGTCGTTTGGCAACAAGCGGCGGAGAACATTATCATAGGTACTACTTTTACATGCGGAATAGAAGCCGTTACGCGGCCCATTACTCTCGGAGTGGTGCGAGAACAAATGTATTTTAGGACCTTAATAAACAAGAACAATATATAGACTGTATCATATAAGCAGTGGATAATCTTGTCAATTGTCTATGAAATTATATAGAGCCGAAATGGTGCAATATTCAAGTTCGGGAGGAAGGAAAGGGTATGGGGTAGGGAGGGAGGATGATTTTGGGTACCCTGATTTATATA
>NC_134782.1:6485318-6490318 GCF_046742065.1 Oratosquilla oratoria
AAGTTCTGTAATAATATTTAATTCCAGTGACGTTCTTTGCGATTGAGTGAGAGAAAGCATTCAAGATACTTCAAGAATTATAAGTGCTTTCTGATTTGAAAATATTTTAAGTGTTTAAGTCCGAGTGTTCTACGGAAATCTTAATATAAGTTTGGTCAAGTGGATAGAGTAAAGATGAAAAGTGGTGCATGGTAAGTATTCCATTTTAGATCGCTTACTGTAGATGATATCATCTGTAATAATTTATTATATGAATTCAAAGCGAAGCAAAAATTTTCTGTGTTAGAAAATCAGAATTAAATTCCAGAATCATGCAAGCATGGATATTTAACATGAAACTTACGTTGTCCAATAGCTCCTAACCTAACCAAATCTAACCTAACCAAACATAACCTAACCTGACCTAAGCTGACCTAACCCTTAACTTTAGCAAACTAATCCATAGATTGTTTTCAAATGTAAAAAAGAAAGAAGTCGAAAATGTTTGCGTGATACTACAACAACCAAAATCAGGTAAGTTTCTAATTTCCAATATGGGATTGACCAGGGTACAGGAGTTGGGAAATTTGAAAATCAGTAGAGCATGTGTTTGTGTTTGATTTAGAAGAGCTATGAAATCAAGGCACTTGATGTCTAGAAAGTCATTTACGAGGATACTTGAACGCACTTGACAGGGCTGCCAACATCGATACCATTCGCGTAAATCAAACATGGCTGCCAACATGAATTTTTTGGCACATTTATTTCTTCATAGTTATCAGTGGTGTCTTTGGATTATACGTTTATCTGCAGTAGAATAGTATAACATAAATGAAAATGAATTGCGTAATTTGAAAGTAATTTCATACAACTACGGTCAGTTGGTACGCCTTGCAACGTCCACCTGACTGAATTTACAGGTGGATTTCGCGAAATTCCCAATATTTTGCAGAGTTAAAACTACTCATATTCATTTATTACCGCTTTCATCATATATTATTAATAACTTTCCAAAAAAATGTCATATTTACCCTTACAAGCATTTATGAAAGATAATAATATATCAATCAATGTGGTTTAAATTCGTTATTGTTGACTATATTCTGAAATGTTATTTCTTTATGAATAACAAGAACTATTTACTGTTAGACGTCAGTTGACCGCAACTACGTTTATATATGTTTTAACCAACTTCGAAAAATCTTACTGATGATGATGATGATGAAGATTACAAAGGTAGAGCATGCTAAGATGTATCAAGTCATCTCTGAGTCTACGTTTTTTAGGGAAAACATATTCATATGTCTTAGTCGATTTTCGTATGATTTAATTTTGATATTTGGAATTAGTTTTGTGACTCGCCGTTGTACTATTTCCAATCTGTCAATATCTTTAATGAGATTCGGTGACCATACGGAAACATGATGATGATGATGATGATGATGATGATGATGATGATGATGATGATGATGATGATGATGATGATGATGATGATGATGATGATGATGTGATTTGACATCACAAACTCCCCCTCATGGGGAGGCTAGGACGGTGCCCCTTACAGAGGACTTTGTAGTGTGGAATTTAATGAACCATGCCTTGGTCAAACTTCGCCGGTGGCAGGGTTCGAACCGCCATCCCCTCGACCTTTGCGACAAAATCAAGAACGCCTTGTATAGTCGTCAGGTCATATTTATTTTAGAATAAAATTTGATAATTGAACACACACACACACACACACACACACACACACACACACACACACACACACACACACACACACACACACACACACACACACACACACACATATATATATATATATATATATATATATATATATATATATATATTTCTCATAACCACTGAGAACGAACACCAGAGGTAAATTACAAGTGATAAGTTAATCTGGTCCGTAGGGGTGTTGTAGGTGTGATAAGATTAACGGACTTAGTACCCTATGTGCTATGAGCAATCCTTAGAATAGAGAGTAACGTTGAGTTTGTTCTGTCAGGTAAAAAAAAAAAAATGTGTAAATTGGCCACTTTGACGATCCTGAATTGAGTACGACTTTTTTTCTTCTTAACTGCGCGATTTTGACTCTTTCATCGCGTTAATTAGATGGTATTCAAAGGGTGGATTTTTAGCACCACGAATGCACACACACACACACACACACACACACACACACACACACACACACACACACACACACACACACACACACACACACACACACACACACACACACACACACACACACACACACACACACACACACACACACACACACACACACACACACACACACACACACACACACACACACACACACACACACACACACACACACACACACACACACACACACACAAACTTGATGCTGAAAGATACAAAGACGGCTCACCACGAGCATAGCTCCCTTCCCGTGTAATGCAACTAGGTAAATACACACACATATACAAATACACATATACGTTCACACGTTTACACGAATCATGGCGCAGTAGTTAGAATTTCCGGCTGCCACTATGGCGGTCCGGGGTTCGAATCTCGCCCAGGGCTGAAATAATTTCAGTATCGCTGCGCTACGGGTCGTTACTCCAACTCGTGGGCGGAGAGTTGGCGGTGTATGTGCATGTAAGGTCACAGCATCACCCACAGATTGGTTATATATGAGCTCTGAGCTCTCTTTCGGGAGGGGAGTAACTGTCTATCACCAAGACCATGGTGAATTACACACACACACACACACACACACACACACACACACACACACACACACACACACACACACACACACACACACACACACACACACACACACACACATATGCATACGTATACGCGTGCACATACACATGTGTACGTGTGTGGGCGTGTAAGTATTTATGTGAGTTCCTGATTGTTTGTTAGGCGGCTCCTGAAGTTAATCCCGACTTCATTAGTCTGATTCTGACGTCATCTGTCGGATTTGGGCGACATTTCTGGGCATATGCTCTATTTATTCATTCATTTATTTATGTTTTTTTGTTTTTTTTTTGTTTATATATTTATCTACCTGTTTGTTATTTATTTGTTTGTTCTTTGTTTATTAATTATTTGATTTTTAAAATTATTCATTTATATAGTTATCTAATCATATGTTTATTTATTTATCATATGTATTCATTTATATTATTCAATTATTGATGTGTGTATAGACTTGCATTTATATTTATTTGATTATATGATTTTTTCTTATTTATTTGTTATGGTGTAACTTAAATATTTATTAGTTCAATATCTATAGTTTATGTGATTGTTTATGTATATGCTTTTTTATTTGATTATCAATAGACTTGTCTATTTATATATTTATAAGATTTGGCTTCCGTTCTACTTATGCTGCAATCGATTGTATCAAACTGTTCGTATGTTTCTTTGTACGTGTTCTTCCTCTCCATATGATATAATTATTTAGCAGTATATTCTCTCTCTCCATCTCTCTCTCTCTCTCTCTCTCTCTCTCTCTCTCTCTATATATATATATATATACATAATATATAATATATATATAATATCTATATACATATATGTATATATCTATATATATATATACATATATGTATATATATATATATATATATATATATATATTCTATTATTTCTTATTTTATTTTATTATCTCATCTCCCTTTGCCTCACACTCAAGACCATAGAGACTTTGTCTCTCTTTTTCGTCCTTCCTTTTTTTTTCTTTTTTAAATCTCCGTTCCGCTTGGATTATGATGCAACAATCTTTCCCACTCTCATACCTTTTCATCCTTCCCTCGACTTTTCTTCTTCTTCCTCCTCCTCCTCCTCCTCCAACTTTTCGCATTCTTCGCCAGGCTGCGAGACGTTCATCGTTGCTTCAGCAAATCGCTCTGAAACTCGGAAGCAAACGGTCCACGTTGGAATTCGTGAACCCTTTGAAGAGGGTTCAGAATCTGTTTCGTTGAAGTTCAATTGTACGTCAATATATATATTTATATATATATATATATATATATATATATATATATATGTACATATATATATGTACATATATATATATATATATATATAATATATATATATGTATGTACATATATATATATATGGTAACCAGCGCTTCTATCGTTGGGGATACGAAGAGGTAAGAAATTTAAAAAATATCGGGATAATATATATATACATGTATATATATATATACATATATATATATATATATGTATATGTATATATATATATACATATATATATGTATATATATAATATATATATATATATATATATAATGGAGATGAGTCGTCATTATATATAGTGTCTCGCTAGGAGGTAAATACATGGATATGTGAATAGAAATAGATAAGTAGATAAATAAATGAATAAGAAATGAATAAATAGACAAATGAATAAAGAAACAATCACATGAATGAATACATGCTCAAGTAATTGAATAAATGAATATCTACGACAGATTATGACGGGAAAAGCTTCGTTAGAAAAAAAAATGTTTTGCTTAACCGAGACGAGAAGCAAAAATTTCGAGAAAAAAAAAACGAAAAAAAAAAATCTGTTCGGGAGAGAAAAAAAATCGAGTCTGCGGGTCAGAGGGGACAAAAGTAGAAGGAAAAGAGGAGGAGGAGGAGGAGGAAGAGGAGGTCCGTTGGAAGAGGGAGGAGGAGGAAGAAGGATAGAGGAGGAGACGAAAGGATGAGGAGGAGGAAGGAGAGGAGAGGAGGTATGAGGTGGAGGAAGAAAGAGGTGGAGAAGGAGGAGAGGAGGATGGAGGAGGAGGAAGGAGAGAAGAAGATGGGAGTAGAAGGAGGTGGAGGAAGGAGGAGGAGAGGAGAGATGGAGGGGCAGAGGGGAGGGAGAGCGAAGTAAAGACGATGTGTGTGTGAAGGTGATGAAGATGAAGATGCTGCGGCTGATAGGATCCCATTTTCATCTACTTTGGGGGGAGAGGGGGAGGGGGAATGGAATGGGAGAAATGGGGAACCGGATTGGTTGGG
>NC_134782.1:6495318-6497818 GCF_046742065.1 Oratosquilla oratoria
TTTTCGATTCCAATGAGAAAGTTTTATTCATTTTGTCAACTCGTGCCACAGAGAAGAATAGAATGGCCTGATAACAGTCCAAATGAAATAGATAAACGACGTTTTTATGAGATGCTGTCATTTCTAATGTATGAATGATAAAAGAGATAGTAAATGAATTCAAAATTTCTAGGGGAGGGGTTTTTGATTATCGTTTTTCATTGAAACTTTTATCTTTAAGTGAAACTAGGCTAAAAAAAAATAAAAAAAATAAAGGGCTTTCCGGAAGAAGTCTCCAGATTACTACTTCCGGGTTCATGAGACTTCCGGTACCGATAAAGAGGGAGTAGGTATACTTTCGAAATCCACGGGTGAATTCAGGTGAAGTGATGCTTTGGATTCCATGAGTGAATTCAGGTGAAATGATGCTTTGGATTCCATGGGTAAATTCAGGTGAATTGAACCCTTGGAATCCACGGGTGAATTCAGGTGAAATAATGATTTAGATCCCATGGGTGAATTCAGGTGAAATGATGCTTTGGATTCCATGGGTGAATTCAGGTGAATTGATGCTTTGGACTCTACGGGTGAATTCAGGTGAATTGGTCCCTTGGAAATCCACGGGTGAATTCAGGTGAATTGACCCCTTGGATTCCGCGTGTGGATTCTGATGAATTGGTCCTTTGGAAATCCACGGGTGAACTCAGGTGAAATGATCATTTGGAACACACGGGTGAACTCAGGTGAATTGATTCTTTGGAATCCACGGGTGAATTCAGATGAAATGATGCTTTGGATTCCATGGGTGAATTCAGGTGAATTGATCCCTGGAATACACTGGTGAATTCAGGTGAATTGATCCTTTGGAAATCCACGGGTGAATGGTGAATTGATCCTTTGGAAATCCACGGGTGAATTAAGGTGAATTAATTCTTTGGAAATCCGCGGGTGAATTAAGGTGAATTGATCCTTTGGAAATCCACGGGTGAATTCAGGTGAATTTATTCTTTGGAAATCGGCGGGTGAATTTAGGTGAATTGATGCTTTAGGAATCTACGGGAGAATTTAGGTGAATTGATGCTTTAGAAATCCATGGGTGAATTCAGGTGGATAGAATCGCCTGGCGTCGTGCAGACTAAACTTTGAAGTCGAGTAAGGTGTTCTATGGGTTAATAACAACCCAAACGGCACCCTTGCCTAAAGTGTTAGGATAGCTTAGCTGTACATGTCGAGGTGGTAATTCTCAAAAGATAATATTTGATTTATTAATTGATGTTAATTAATTTATGTGTTTACTAAAAGAGACATTAGGTTTGTGTTTTAATCTATTCATTGTTCTATTTATTAATTCATTTAATTATTACAAAAATTAAAACAGATATCAGTCAGTAAGATGTGTAAGTCACTGATGAGTAATTCAATAGACTTGTGAATAAATAAAACGATAACCAATGAAGAAATAGATAAATTTAATAATTGAACAAAAATACGTAAATATACACAGAAATCACTAAAATTCATTAAGTAATAGACAAATAGAAAAATAAGATAAATACGTAAGTAAATAAATGAATAGATAAATAGGTAACTGAGTAAATATGCATATAATCAAATGAACAATAAATAGATAAATAGATAAATATGTAAATAAGTAAATACAAAAAAACATGAATAAATTTATAAACAAATGAAATATGGAATTAATATAAAATTAGGTAAATAAATAGAAAATGAAAAATAAAATAAAATCAATCACGTGTTAAAGAAATAGATAGATACCCAAAAGAATAAATAGATAGATTATATACGTAAACAAAATGAATATGTGAATAAATATGCAAATAAATATAAAAAAGAGATCAAAATAACAAATAACCAAAAACAAACAAAAACAAACAAGTAAACAAGCAAGCGAAGAACAGACAAACAAACATACTAGAGCCCTTCCCAAGATCAAGAAGACGACAAGAAAAGCGAGTTCAGCTCCCTGAGGAAAAGGAGGGGATTATCCTGTTTCGCCAGCCGAAGCGCGTGGGCATGCCTTGGGGACAACGGGAACTGAGGGCTAAAGTCACACACATACACACATGTACACACACACGTACACACGTACACATACGTACACACACGTACACATAAGCTCATTCATGGGTTATTTAGTCTTGTTCATCTCGTTTTATTTTCTTTTTCTATTTATCTCTAAATGATGTTTAATTGTACTTTTATTTTATCTTGTTTTACTTCACGTTACTTTATTTCACTTCTGATCTAATTTTATTTAACTTAAATTTATTCTGTTTGATTGACTCGTTCTTATAAGGACCCGCGTTCTATCCTCACTTATAAGGTTTCTTAGGTTGAATAAAATCGCTTGACGACAAGGGAGGGGAAAGGGGAGGGAGTAATGTCAACATATGTACATATATATATATATATTTATATATACATATATACATACATATATATATATATGCAAAGTAGACTACTTGGAAAAAGAAACTAACGAAGCAGAACGCTTTCA
>NC_134782.1:6502818-6504658 GCF_046742065.1 Oratosquilla oratoria
TTATATTGTTGTTTGGTTGTTATTTATTGGTTGTTGTTGTTTCTATATTTGTTTTGTGCTGTTAATATTGTTTTGTTGTTGTTTATATTGTTGTTGTTGTTATATTGTTTTGTTGTTGTTATAATTGTTTGTTGTTGTTAATTTTGTTGTTGTTGTTATATTTGTTGTTGTTATTATTGTTGTTGTTGATATATTGTTGTTGGTTATTATTGTTGTTGTTGTTAATAATGTTGTTGTTATTATTGTTGTTGTTGTTAATAATGTTGTTGTTAATATTGTTGTTGTTAATATTGTTGTTGTTAATATTGTTGTTGTTGTTAATATTGTTGTTGTTGTTAATATTGTTGTTGTTGTTAATATTGTTGTTGTTGTTAATATTGTTGTTGTTGTTAATATTGTTGTTGTTGTTAATATTGTTGTTGTTGTTAATATTGTTGTTGTTGTTAATGTTGTTGTTGTTGTTAATGTTGTTGTTGTTGTTAATGTTGTTGTTGTTGTTATATTGTTTGTTTGATTGTTGTTATATTGTTTGTTGTTGTTGTTGGTTATTACATATTTATCGTTTACTATTACTATTATTACTATATCATCATCATCATCATCATCATCATCATCATCATCATCATCATCATCATCAATTTCAGCATCATCATCATCCATTTCATCATCATCATCATCATCATCATCATCATCATCATCATCATTATTATTCATCATTCATCATCGTCGTCGTCGTCGTCATCGTCATCGTTCATCGTCTATCGTCATCATCATCATTATATTGGATATTACTATTCATTATTATCATTATTAGCACTATTATTATCGTTATTTTGTAATATTGTGTAGTTTATTATTTATTAGTATTTTTATTATAATTATTATTAATATTATTCATTTATTATTATTTTATTATTATTATTACTATTATTATTATTATTATTATTATTATTACTATTATTTTTTTTCCTGTCATATCAAAGAAAATGTACTATTAAATGTATTGTGTTTTATTGTTCTCTTATTTATAACTAATTGATCAAGATGGAGGACAATGAGACCCATAGGAGGACAGGTCTATCAGATATTTTATTATTATTATCATTATTATAATTATTATCATTATTATAATTATTATAATTATTGTTATTATTACTATTATTATTATTATTATTATTATTATTATTATTATTATTATTATTATTATTATTATTATTATTATTATTATTTCTTGTCATATCAAAGAAAAGGTACTATCAAATATATTGTTTGTTTTATTGTTCTCTTATTTATAATTGATTAATCAAGATGGAGGACAATTAGATCCACACGCGGACAGGTTCATCAAATATTTTATCATTATTATAATTATTATTTTTTTCTTTCGTTATATCAGAGAAAAGGTACGATTAAAGACATTGTTTCATTGTTCTCTTATTTGTAATTGATATCAGTATGGAGGACAATTAGACTCACAAACGGACAGGTTCATCAGATATTTTATTACTATTATGATTTTTTCGTCATACGAGAGGAAGGGTACGATTAAATATATTTGTTATATTTGGTTGTTCTATTATTTATTAGTGATTAATCAACATGGAGAACAACCAGATATTTTCATAATTTTCATGGTTCGTGTTTGATATTTTATTAATTTTCTTTCTTAATATCAAAGGAAAGGTACAGTTAAAGAATTCTGTCTTTGTTCTCCCTTTTCTATTAATTTACTTCATGATAAATATTTTTCCTCACTTTGCAAAACCCTTCAAATTACAAATTCTTTCTATTCTTTTCTAGAATTCTCCCCAATCTATTTTATGATTGATTAGATGTCCTA
>NC_134782.1:6517658-6537658 GCF_046742065.1 Oratosquilla oratoria
GCCATAATTCCTCAAACACCATTTGACGTCCCATTCAACCAGTGGTAGGATTAAACCGCTTATTACCGGTTCATGCGAGCCTGTTCTTGCAATTCTATGACCTCTGCGAACCGGTTATCAAAAATTGACTTCCACGGGGTAACTACAGCCTAAATGATATTTGCATACATCTTGCCCAGTGAACCTGTTAAGAATTTTTCCAATCCTAACTTGTGCTTGACAATCTCATAATACCAGAAAGGAGTGCGTTCCTGGGTGCGTTCCTCGGTGTCCTGACTGGCATGATTTTCCTCATGTCACCCAGGAACGCACCGAAGAACGCGTCCAGCTCTGCATAATACCTCAAACACCATTTCAGTTCCTATTAAACCCTTTATATACAGGGATCACCGCCTTCTGTTGAATAAAATCACCTGGCGGCAGGAGTAGCAATCAATACGTGTTCTCCTTCGGACAGCAGGAGATTCCATCGGCTGAATTAAATCACGTGACGGCAACAGTAAAAACACCATAATGACATCTTTAGCGAAATCCTTCTTGGAGACGTGTCTTAACCTTTTGGATAACGAGTTGGCTTTCCGTCAAAGTCTGCGCGGTAGCCAAGTGGTTACCGTGTCGAACTCATTTTTATTCCCTGGGGCTGCATAGATCTTCAAGCTCTCTCTCTCTCTCTCTCTCTCTCTCTCTCTGCCATATCTCTTTTTGTTACTCTTAGTTTTTCCCTGACGGAGTTGGGAGGAAGTTGGGAATCTTTGAGTCAGTTCTTAATGACTTCCGCTTCATTTCTTAGCATTTCTGTGTCTTCTCTTAAATATTCCCTTGCGGCACTGAAGAAGAGTTCGCGTGGGTAGTGCAATGTCTGGCCGCCGATCCGGATAGAGCTTGTTCTATCATACAGACAACAAGAATCCGTCTCTTGTGTACATGTTGGTCAGTCTTCTTATTGGAGTGAGCACGGAATCTGTCGTCGTGACCAATATATTTATTTTGAGGCAAATGCTGCCACATTGTAAGAAACTGGCAAGGATTTCTGGGCAAGTAAGTTCCATCCAGATCGACGTCCAGGGAGAAAAGGCTGTCATACAGGACACTATGCACACCCACAACCACTGGCTGTTATTCCTTTTAATAATACACTATATACAACCACATCCACCAGTTGCAGACACTCGAAAGCAAGACCTCATGATTAGGAACCCAGTCTAGTACCATCCTGCCACTCAAAGACTATAAACGGATGAAAACCTGCTACGAACTGTCGGCTAGGAGGTCATCCTGACTGCAACTGTGGCTCGAGCACCTGAGAAATTTCGCCCAATCCCCAACGACTATCAGCGGGCATGGCAGAATTTGAACGAGAAGGTAGTAGGCTGGACTCCATCAATTTCCAACTACTAGCTTTGATTTTTTGATACATCACTGCAACTAGAGCTTTATTCCGTAACAATACATATATATATATATATATATATTTATATATATATATATATATTGTTTTTATATATATATATATATATGTGTGTGTTTTTATATATATATATATATATGTATGTGTATATGTATATATATACATATACATATATTAACAAATACATATACAACTATATATATATATATATATATAAATATATATATATATATACAGTAGCCAAATTACTCGCGCGTTCCTGCGGGCAAACGATGATCATTTTAATTTTGATAGAATTTGTGGAGAAAAGTTACACGTATCAATATAATTCAATGGAAAAGATAACAAAAATAAAAGTTTATGAAAGTAAGAAAAAAAAATTGAGGAGACGCCCTTTAAAAATAAAATATACTCGGCCGTAGGAAAAGAATTGAACCAATCTTTAAAAAATTTTGAATTCGTATTTATCACCGCCCGCAAAAAAGTAAAATAAAAAAAAAAAACAATATTTCAACATTTGGTAAAATTATACAATCATTTACATTTACACGCTTTCTCCTTACAAAGGCTATCATAGTTTGTGGCAACATTAATTTCACAAATATGAATAATATTCATGAACACATACAATGGTTTCTTTAATCATAATAATTTTTGTCACAAAAATGTTATCCGTGTTAAGGGGACAGTACAGTAGTTTAGTGTTACCAAACCATACCCCTTTAACCCTTAACCTTGGCCAAAATAATTTTCTTTTTTAATGAAATATAGTTATCCAAGTACATAGAATGATAGGCTATCAGAATATATATGGTTATGGGGGAATATCTCCAAAACCCTAGGAGGAGTTCGTGAACAAACAAATAAACAGAGAGACAGAGGCTACTACTTTATTATAATAGACATATATATATATATATATATATATATATATATATATATATATATATATATATATATATATATATATACAGGGTTGTTGAAAAAGTCTTGCACATGACCATAGTACGATTACGGGACAATGACAAGTCCTTCACATTTCACCCTCAGCCTCCCCAAGTGTGACCTCTCGTCCTCGTAGTCAGTCACCAATGTGTAAGAGTACGAGTGTGGTCAGGGTCACCGGTCACGCATCACAGCGACTCTGTGTGTGTGTGTGTGTATTTACCTAGTTGTATTATACGGGAAGGGAGCTATGCTCGTAGTAACCCGTCTTTGTATCTCTCAGCATCAAGTTTTTTCTTAAAATCTTGAATAGTGTTTGCACACACTGTTTCTTTGTCTAATTTGTTCCAAGTATCTATCACTCTGTGTGGGAAGCTATTTTTTTTTTTCAGATCTCTTCTGTAATTATCTTTTTTTAGTTTCTTTTCATGTCCTCTTGTTTTTCCATTGTCTATGTGTTTGTGTGTTAGCGATTTAGCCCCCATAATTGTCAATAACGCCCAAGCGTAACTTGGTCACCACAACCTCCAAACAGCAATCCATAAAATCCTGGGTACAACTAAATAGGCTACGCACGGGTATTGGCCGTTTTGCATCAACAAATATGAAAAAAAAAATGGGGAATCTCGGATTCAGATCATTCTGAATGAGTATAACATGACAGGATCTTCTTGCCCGTTAGAAGACTTAGAAAAATCAAAATTAGTGATCCACTTCACTAATTGCCAATTTTGACAACTTAGCCTGTTGACATACGAAATGATAACTCCGCCCAAGAATATTACTTCACATTAACAAAGATCATCAAACTATTTAGACTTCTTCAGTCTATGAATGTCCTACAGACGACGAATAGAGTCGACTGTTACGGGGTGAACAAAAATGTATCATTCATATAATTTTGTAGATGGCGTCAAAATATGTATAGGGTGTTTCAAAATGCATGCTCATTTTCCTAAATGTTTCGTAACATTGTCATATCCATTGGTCAGCTTTATTAACAGCTGTGCCTGGAAAATTGGGGTCATCAATTTAATATTGAATAAGAAATTTTGTCTGATATGGGTTCTCTCCGCTACGCCATCAGTTGGGGCAAATTTCCAAATCTGTCCTTTCCGCTTCCGCCAGCGGAGGAGTGGCCCGCAGTAAGCCATGACTCGAAGTTTGTCCCAAGAAGGATTCTTGAAGACACGCCGCAACCATGAGATTTCCTGACTACATCTACAGATGCTCCAGGCCCGAAAACCCGAGGAAAAGGAACAGGAGCCTGTTCGACGAGGATGACGTCGAGATGAGAGAGATAAAGGAGCAGACGCCTCAACCACCAAGGACCTGGGGACCCGGAGGACACTTTCGAGATGAACCTCGTCCACAGGTGCGCACCGTCCAGTGCTCCTGCTGTCAGCCGATGGAGGTGGACGAAGTGTGGGGTCCTCTGGTCGGTGTGCGTCCCCAACGAAGACTTGGACCGATAATAAGAGAGGGGAAGCTACATATTTGCCCATGAAGAAAGACTTGTACAGCCCGACCTCCTCAAAGCATTTCTGGCTCAAACTGAACAGAAATCAGTAGGCCACGTAAAGATTTGCTCTCATGGGTCTTGACGGTTCCGTAACAATATCCTGGGGCGTAATTAACAGAGACCTTCTGTAGCTTAACTCTGTCGGCGTGGGCGCTAACAGCGTCTATGATCTTCTTAACCTCAGTCTTAAGGGATTCGATGGGATATCCCGTAATTTTGTACAATGTGGATTCGTCTGCAAGGAAAGTATCGATTTTATCAAGGTACTCCTCGGAAGGGATCAGAAGGAAACAGGCAGCCTTACAGAAGGGGACATAGCATCTCTCGATGTTGAGAGCCGCTTTACTAGTATTGATGTAGATAGGACCATTAATTACATTCTACGAGAAGTCTACCTTGAGGGCGAAACCTCCAAATCAAAAATCCCACAGAATCTATTACGTCAATTACTGCAAATCTGTACCAAAGAGGCCTCTTTCCATTGCCTCAGGGGACAACAATTCACTATCATAATTGTTGGAGGCCAAAAACCTGTCAAATTCGACAATATCATTTAATGCATGATGTTTTGTGGGCTTCAAGGCAAAATTATTGACCCAATATTACTATGGTCACAAATCGTTTCAGAAACTCTTTCACAAACATTACTGACTCAAAATAAAGGTATATACGGACGGAAGAAACATTTGAACAAATACATTTAAAAATCATTACGTTTTAATGAAAGGAAAGGAAAAAAAAATTACAATCTTCGACATTTTATCATTGTCGTCATCTTCTTTCATTTTCTTATTACTATTTTAGCCCCTGAACAATGAGGGGCATCCCCTCAGCTGAATAAAATCGCTTGGCCAAAGAATCCCTCTTAACAACGCCATAATTCCTCAAACACCATTTGACGTCCCATTGAACCAGTGGTGGGATTAAACCGGTTATTACCGGTTCATGCGAGCCTGTTCTTGCAATTCTATGACCTCTGCGAACCGGTTATCAAAAATTGACTTCCACGGGGTAACTACAGCCTAAATGATATTTGCATACATCTTGCCCAGTGAACCTGTTAAGAATTTTTCCAATCCCAACTTGCATTAACAATCTCATAATATCAGAAAGGGGTGCGTTCCTGGGTGCGTTCCTCGGTGTCCTGACTGGCATGATTTTCCTCATGTCACCCAGGAAGGCACCGAAGAACGCGTCCAGCTCTGCATAATACCTCAAACACCATTTCCATTCCTATTAAACACTTTATATACAGGGATCACCGCCTTCTGTTCAATAAAATCACCTGGCGGCAGGAGTAGCAATCAATACGTCTTCTCTTACGGGTAACAGGAGATTCCATCGGCTGAATTAAATCACGTGACGGCAACATTAAAAACACCATAATGACATCTTTAGCGAAATCCTTCTTGGAGACGTGTCTTAACCTTTTGGATAACGAGTTGGCTTTCCGTCAAAGTCTGCGCGGTAGCCAAGTGGTTACCGTGTCGAACTCATTTTTATTCCCTGGAGTTGCATACATCTTCAAGCTCTCTCTCTCTCTCTCTCTCTCTCTCTCTCTCTCTCTCTCTCTCTCTCTGCCATATCTCTTTTTGCTGCTCTTAGTTTTTCCCTGACGGAGTTGGGAGGAAGTTGGGAATCTTTGAGTCAGTTCTTAATGACTTCTGATTCATTTCTTAGCATTTCTGTGTCTTCTCTTAAATATTCCCATGCGGCACTGAAGAAGAGTTCGCGTGGGTAGTGCAATGTCTGGCCTCCGATCCGTGTGTGTGTGTGTGTGTGTGTGTGCGTGTATATATATATATATATATATATATATATATATATATGTATATATATATATATATATATATATATATATGTGTGTGTGTGTGTGTGTGTGTGTGTGTGTGTGTGTGTGTGTGTGTGTGTGTGTGTGTATCCTATATGAGAGTTGAAATTACTCATAGATATATGTAATACCGTCATAATGACGGCGTGGACCATTGGGCGCCCTATACATATAGGGCTTCACCGGATATAATGAATAAAGTCACATCACAGAAATGTCTCACCAGAAACCAGTTGGCAACGAAGTCAGATTACTGCCAACCCCCCTTCATAGCCAATATGAATAGCACAACCAAAATAAAACCAGGCCTTCCTCTTGGATCATAGTCTAATAAAGGTCCAACCGCATTGCCTCATCTGCTTACGGCCAGTATGCCACCGAATGTCAGTAAGCACTGTCCAAGTACATCCAAGTCTTGGACATTAAAGAACATCAAGAAAATGAACATCTATACTTACAACGTAAGAAGTCTCTCACAAGACCACAAGCTGGAGAGTTTAATGGGATCACTAGACAACATCAAGTGGGACATTGTAGGACTGAGCCAAGTCCGAAGAACGGAAGAAAACTTCATACAATTACAAGATAGTCTCCACCTCTTCTACTATAGAGGTAAGGACAAAGCGAGAGGTTCCTGGTAACGTAGTCAACTTCAGTAGTTTATCAGACAGGGTAGCTTGGATTGTCATTAGGCTGTGTAAAACGTACATTCTAAGAATAATTCAGTATTATGCACGAACTTCACAGAGTTCAGACGATGAAGTTGAGTCCTCCTATGATAATTTAAGTCAGGTAATGGATAAAAAAAAGTAAGTACACGTTGGTAATAGGCGACATTAATGCTAATAGTCAAGTATATATATGTATATATATATATATATATATATATATATATATATATATGTGTGTGTGTGTGTGTGTGTGTGTGTGTGTGTATGTATATATATATATGTATATATATATACATATATATATACATATATATACTGTATATGTAAATATATACACATATATATATACATATATATACATATATATATATATATATATATATATATATATATATATATTCATATAAACATACATATCAATCAAATCAGCCATCCTGAGTCCACTGCTGAACAAAGGCCTCCTTCATAGCTTTCGTCTTCCACGCTTCCCATCTCGCGGCGTCCACTCAGTAACACACTTGCTTCGTCGCTCATCAGTCGTACGCAGTAACTTACCTGCCCAATTCCACTTCCTCTCTTTTACTGCCTCCACAATATTTTTCTGCTCTCTCACCCACCTTGCTCTCTTCCGGTCTCTCAACGTTATTCCCATCATTGATCTCTCAATTGTCTTCTGTGCATGAGGAAAATCATGAGGAAAATCATGCCAGTCAGGACACCGAGGAACGCACCCAGGAACGCACCCCTTTCTGGTATTATGTGATTGTTAAGCGCAGGTTAGGATTCGAAAAATTCTTAACAGGTTCACTGGGCAAGATGTATGCAAATATCATTTAGGCTGTAGTTACCCCGTGGAAGTCAATTTTTGATAACCGGTTCGCAGAGGTCATAGAATTGCAAGAAGAGGCTTGCATGAACCGGTAATAACCGGTTTAATCCCACCACTGGTTCAATGGGACGTCAAATGGTGTTTGAGGAATTATGGCGTTGTTAAGAGGGATTCTTTGGCCAAGCGATTTTATTCAGCTGAGGGGATGCCCCTCATTGTTCAGGGGCTAAAATAGTAATAAGAAAATGAAGGAAGATGACGACAATGATAAAATGTCGAAGATTGTAATTTCTTTTTTTCCTTTCCTTTCATTAAAACGTAATGATTTTTAAATATATTTTTTCAAATATTTCTTCCGTCCGTATATACCTTTATTTTGAGTCAGTAATGTTTGTGAGAGTTCCTGAAACGATTTGTGACCATAGTAATATTGGGTCAATAATTTTGCCTTGAAGCCCACATAACATCATGCATTAAATGATATTGTCGAATTTGACAGGTTTTTGTCCTCCAAGAATTATGATAGTGAATTGTTGTCCCCTGGGGCAATGGAAAGAGGCCTCTTTGGTACAGATTTGCAGTAATTGACGTAATAGATTTTTTGGGCTTTTTGATTTGGAGGTTTCGTCCTCAGGGTAGACTTCTCGTAGAATGTAATTAATGGTCCTATCTACATCTATACTAGTAAAGCGGCTCTCAACATCGAGAAATGGTATGTCCCGTTCTGTAAGGCTGCCTGTTTCCTTCTGATCCCTTCCGAGGAGTACCTTGATAAAATCGATACTTTCCTTGCAGACGAATCCACATTGTACAAAATTACGGGATATCCCATCGAATCCCTTAAGACTGAGGTTAAGAAGATCATAGACGCTGTTAGCGCCCACGCCGACAGAGTTAAGCTACAGAAGGTCTCTGTTAATTACGCCCCAGGATATTGTTACGGAACCGTCAAGACCCATGAGAGCAAATCTTGACGTGGCCTACTGATTTCTGTTCAGTTTGAGCCAGAAATGCTTTGAGGAGGTCGGGCTGTACAAGTCTTTGTTCATGGGCAAATATGTAGCTTCCCCTCTCTTATTATCGGTCCAAGTCTTCGTTGGGGACGCACACCGACCAGAGGACCCCACACTTCGTCCACCTCCATCGGCTGACAGCAGGAGCACTGGACGGTGCGCACCTGTGGACGAGGTTCATCTCGAAAGTGTCCTCCGGGTCCCCAGGTCCTTGGTGGTTGAGGCGTCTGCTCCTTTACCTCTCTCATCTCGACGTCATCCTCGTCGAACAGGCTCCTGTTCCTCTTCATCGGCTTTTCGGCCATGGAGCATCTGTAGATGTAGTCAGCAAATCTCATGGTTGCGGCGTGTCTTCAAGAATCCTTCTTGGGACAAACTTCGAGTTGTGGCTTACTGCGGGCCACTCCTCCGCTGGCGGAAGCGGAAAGGACAGATTTGGAAATTTGCCCCAACTGATGGCGTAGCGGAGAGAACCCATATTTAACTCACATTTTCATTTGTTGTCAAAGTTTCAAACACACACACACATACACGTATGTATATATATATATATATATATATATTATATATATAAATAATGTATATATATTATATATATAAAAACTGTATATATATATATATATGTATATATATATTATATTTATATAGACTGTATATATATATATATATATATATATATATATATATAATAGATATTATATATATATATATATATACACATATCTATAAACATAATATATATACATATATATATATATATATATGTATATATATATGTATATATATATACATATACATATATGCATGAATATAATATATATACATATATATATATATATATATATATATATATATATATATATATGTATTATATATATACATATATATATATATGTATTATATATATATATATTATATACATATATAAGTATGTATATATATATATATTATATATACATATATAAGTATGTATATATATATATATATTATATATATGCATATGTATATATACATATATATATATATATATGTATGTATATACATATATGTATATCTATATAGATTGTATATACATATATATATACATATATACTTGTATATACATATATACATACAAATATTTATGTATATATATATATATATATATATATATATATATAAATATATGTATATATATATATTACAGTGAATCTGTAAAATCAGGGAGTATATATATTCCCTGATATTTTCAGGGAATGTCTATAATGTCTGATTCACTCGGGGAATATACAGTATATATTCCCTAAAATTTTCAGGGTATATACATATTCCCTGATATTTGGACCTTATTATTATACAGATTCCCTGAATCATATTTAGAATGATAGAAAAAAGAAAAAAACTAAGAAACACATGTATACTATTATCTAATTTATCTATTACATAAATAAAACTAGTCACAAAACAGTCAATATTTAAAACATCCAAAATCAAGCTAATAAAATTAATTATGAACGGTAATACAGTTACTATCTCAATAAAAAGTAAAAATTGTCAGTCACAAACTAGTTAATAGTTAGAACATTGCCTTGTTTTCACAATGCAGGCTTGAATGGCATCGTGACCCGACCGAACCATCGCAGGACTCCCGCTAAATACCTTCCCCCGCCACCCCCACCCTCAATCCCTAAGACAGGACGAAGTTTCAGTCGGTAGTCACACGCCATCTTTGCTAGTGTTAACATCATAGGACTCCCGCTAATTACCTTCCCCCAACCCCCCGCTGACCCCCAAGGCCAGACAAAGTTTGAGTCGCTAGTTACACACCATCTGTGCTTGTGTCAACACCATGGCAAATCCAACTGAGTGTGATTTAGAAGCATTTTTTCGGGAAGAGTTATTGAAAAGATATGCACTGAAGAAATCTGTCTTGCTTCCGAAAGAGCAATATAATAAGATTATTGCAGAGCTGACAGCAACTGACACGCCAGCCAAAAAAACTCCTCACGAATACTATTTGCTGAAGAAGTATGAGGTTCTTAAGTGTGGTGATTTTCTCAAGTTGATTAGAAGACGGAATGCCAATGAGGAGCCAATTTATTTTGCTAAATTGGAGGATACGTACGGTATTATTAAGCGTGCTCACATTGCAACTGTGAGGTCGCGATAAGATGGTGAAGGAATTAACCAAAAAAGATGCCAATATTACGTATGACGCCATATCAATTTACAAATCACTGTGCATCGAATGTCAACGTAAAGGTAAACGGCCAACAACTAAAGGGACTGTTGTTCGACCAATTCTGACAAAGAACTTTGGTTCCAGGTCACAGGTTGACCTTGTTGACATGCAGTCAATGAAGCAAGGCAACTATAAATGGATAATGGTTTACCAAGACCATCTTACAAAGTTCTGTGTCTTGAGACCTCTCACATCAAAACGTGCTGCGGAGGTTGCTTATCAGCTTTTGGATATTTTTCTTTTACTTGGCGCACCAGAAATTTTACAGAGTGACAATGGATCGGAGTTTACTGCTAGTGTTATAACTGAACTTAAACTGCTTTGGCCTGATCTCGTAATGGTTCATGGAAAACCAAGACATCCCCAGAGCCAGGGGTCAGTTGAACGTGCCAATTGTGATATCAAAGATATGTTGGTAGCCTGGTTGGGTGATAACCAAACCACAGACTGGGTAGTTGGATTAAAATTTGTGCAGTTTCAAAAAAACTCTAGCTACCACTCTGGCATTAAAAGGTCACCATTTGCTTCGTTGTTCGGATCACATGCTAAAGTAGGTCTAACAACTTTTGTTCTTCCACATGATGTAATTCATCGTCTGCAAAGTGAGGACGATCTGCTGTCAGTAATTACGGATGAAACAACTTCAGTCGAACCACCTGCTGTAGAACCACCTTCAGTCGAACCACCTGCTGTAAAACCACCTTTCGAATCAACATCTGTTGAACCACCTTCTGTCAAACCACCTTCTGTCGAACCACCTGCTGTATAACCACCTGTCGAACCAACATCTGTCGAACCACCTGCTGTAGAACCACCTTCAGTCGAACCACCTGCTGTAAAACCACCTTTCGAATCAACATCTGTTGAACCACCTTCTGTCAAACCACCTTCTGTCGAACCACCTGCTGTAGAACCACCTGTCGAGCCAACATCTGTCGAACCACCTGCTGTAGAACCACCTTCTATCGAACCACCTACTGTAGAACCGCCTGTCGAACCAACATCTGTAGAACCACCTTCTGTCGAGCCACCTGCTGTAGAACCACCTGTCGAACCAACATCTGTTGAACCACCTTCTGTCAAACCAACTTCTGTCGAACCAACATCACCACTCTCCGTTCGTCAAAACAATATCATTTCTCAGCGAAACGTGCGTACGAAGCTAAACTTTCACAAGCTGAACGTATGGTTAAGGGTCCGTCATGGGCAATTATTCGAAAAAATCTGGTACATGAACGAATTTTAGGAAAACATTTCAAAAGAATCTCTATGATGTTGGCAACACTCCTACAAAGTTATAGAGCTGTATTTCGTTTCTATCTTTTTATACAGAATAAAATAGATAAATTATTGGCAACCTCTGGCAACCCCATTGCGTATCAAATATTCTGTATATTGGAATATCGTTAATTTTTTTCTATAGCTATTTTGTTTTTTGCTACGGAATTGTGTTTATGGAGGTATTTAGCAACTCCTCCCACAAGCATAGATCCAGAAATAGCACACATCAGGGCATCAGTACCCATCCAAACGTCAAAGTGAGGTCACGTTCTTTTGAAGCTCTCACCGTGCTTCATATTTTTGATTCCTCACTGTAATTTCTTGCGGTAATCATGGCAAGATTGACGAAAAGCCAGCGAGCAAGGAGGAAGAATGCAGTGAAGGCCCTTGCGTGCCAGATGAAGAAACGAGAAGGAAAAAAACAAACAAACGAAGAGGACAGCATCCAACAATGTTGGTTATAAAGAAGGATTTGTTGTTCCTCTTCTTGAAGAACCCTACACCCATATTCATAAGTCTGCCCTCGAAAGAAGAGACAAGAAACGAGAGGAGAAAAAAAGTGAAAAGTAAAAATGGTAAAGTGACCAAAAGCGGGGACTATGGGGCTGGGGCCTTTTAAAAACGTCGTGCAAAATTTAAATGCCTTCTCATGTACATTTAATGTTTTTGTTCTTTTTGTTGTTATTTCTTCGGTTGTTCTTGATGGATTTTTGTCATTTTTGTTTCATTTGAAAGATAAAATTATGCTCTTTATTTCCTATATTAAAAAATAAAAGAAATTTTATTTTATTTTATTTTTTTCTATTTATGAAACCTGAATTTTGCAGCATCTTTGAAATGTTCAGAAAAGAAAATTCACAAAAAATCAGAGGTATAAGTTTGGTCAAATGTACAATATAACAAATATTCCCCAGAATCTGAGCTTGCAATATATACCAAGCTTAATTATGTGGAAGGATTTCCATATGATTAATTACAGCTTCATTAAACTTCATTATAACTTCATTATATCTTCACTACACTTTATATATACATGTGAGGAATACAATACCCAGGGGAATTATAGACAAATGTAAATGGTAATTATACCTAAGTTCATCAAAGAGATTCAAAAAGTTATAGGACATGCTCCCTTATAAAGCAACCTGACGGTCCCTTAAACGAAGTCGTCGTATTATGGACCGTGGAAACGTCGAGAATAATGTTACGATTCCGATACCAATGGTGGATAGGAGTCGTGGTGATCCAAGGAATATCATGGAAATGATAGTGGACATTGACGAAAATGATAATTACACGATTGCAGTGAAAAGTGGCATACTGAGTGGGAAGTATACCAGGAATCAATTTGATTTATGTACGTATGAACTGTACTCCGAAGACGATGTGACAACCGATAGGATCGTGTCTCTTCGATCTGCTGTACAGCAAGAGTCGAACTCAGGTGGCCAAGGTTTCGCCAATGTAACTGTGCTGGTTCAAAACGTTGCCAAACAAATCGATGTAAATGTTTCAAGCTTAAGGTTAAATGCAACTCACGATGCCATTCAAGCTTGCATTGTGAAAACAAGGCGATGTTGTAACTATTGATTATTTTGTGACTGACAAGTTTTACTTTTTATTGATTTAATAACTATATTACCATTCATAATTAATTTTATTAGATTGATTTTGGAGGTTTTAAATACTGACTGTTTTGTGACTAGTTTTATTTATCTGATAAATAAATTAGATAATTGTATCCATGTGTTCATTCGTTTTTTTCCTTTGCCTTGTCATTCTAAATATAATTCAGGGAATCTGTATAATTATAAGGCCCAAATTTCAGCTTGCTTTTGGAGGTTTTAAATATTGACTGTTTTGTGACTAGTTTTATTTATCTGATAAATAAATTAGATAATTGTATCCATGTGTTTATTCGTTTTTTCCTTTGTTCTGTCATTCTAAATATGATTCAGGGAATCTGTATAATAATAAGATCCAAATTTCAGGGAATATGTATATACCCTGAAAATTTTAGGGAATATACATATTCCCCGAGCGAAAATCATGCCAGTCAGGACACCCAGGAATGCACACCTTTCTGGTATGAGATTGTTAAGCGCAAGTTAGGATTCGAAAAATTCTTAACAGGTTCACAGGGCAAGATGTATGCAAATATCATTTAGGCTGTAGTTACCCCGTGGAAGTCAATTTTTGATAACCGGTTCGCAGAGGTCATAGAATTGCAAGAACAGGCTCGCATGAACCGGTAATAACCGGTTTAATCCCACCACTGGTTCAATGGGACGTCAAATGGTGTTTGAGGAATTATGGCGTTGTTAAGAGGGATTCTTTGGCCAAGCGATTTTATTCAGCTGAGGGGATGCCCCTCATTGTTCAGGGGCTAAAATAGCAATAAGAAAATGAAGGAAGATGACGACAATGATAAAATGTCGAAGATTGTAATTTCTTTTTTCCTTTCCTTTCATTAAAACGTAATGATTTTTAAATATATTTGTTCAAATATTTCTTCCGTCCCTATATACCTTTATTTTGAGTCAGTAATGTTTGTGAAAGAGTTTGTGAAACGATTTGTGACCATAGTAATATTGGGGCAATAATTTTGCCTTGAAGCCCACATAACATCATGCATTAAATGATATTGTCGAATTTGACAGGTTTTTGGCCTCCAACAATTATGATAGTGAATTGTCCCCTGTGGCAATGGAAAGAGGCCTCTTTGGTACAGATTTCCAGTAAGTGACGTAATATTTTTTATTTTTTTATTTGGAGGTTTCGCCGTCAAGGTAGACTTCTCGTAGAATGTAATTAATGGTCTTATCTACATCTATACTAGTAAAGCGGCTCTCAGCATCGAGAGATGCTATGTCCCCTTCTGTAAGGCTGCCTGTTTCCTTCTCATGCCTTCCGAGGAGTACCTTGATAAAATCGATACTTTTCTTGCAGAAGAATCCACATTCTACAAAATTACGGGAAATCCCATCGAATCCCTTAAGACTAAGGTTAACGAGACCATAGACTCTGTTAGCGCCCACGCCGACGGAGTTAAACTACAGAAGGTCTATGTTAATTACGCCCCAGGATATTGTTACGGAACCGTCAAGACCCATGAGAGCAAATCTTTACGTGGCCTACTGATTTATGTTCCGTTTCAGCCAGAAATGCTTTGAGGAGGTCGGGCTGTACAAGACTCTCTTCATGGGCAAATTTGTACCTTCTCTCTTGTTTCGGTCCAAATCTTCCTTGGGGACGGACGCCGACCTGAGGACCCCACACATCGTCCACCTCCATCAGCTCACAGCAGGAGCACTGGACGGTGCGCACCTGTGGACGAAGTTCATCTCGAAAGTGTCCTCCGGGTCCCCAGGTCCTTGGTGGTTGAGGCGTCTGCTCCTTTACCTCTCTCATCTCGACGTCATCCTCGTCGTACAGGCTCCTGTTCCTCTTCCTCGAGCTTTCGGCCATGGAGCATCTGTAGATGTCGGCGAATCTCATGGTTGAGTCGTGTC
Organism: Oratosquilla oratoria; assembly: GCF_046742065.1. Taxonomy (NCBI): domain Eukaryota; kingdom Metazoa; phylum Arthropoda; class Malacostraca; order Stomatopoda; family Squillidae; genus Oratosquilla; species Oratosquilla oratoria. The sequence goes on from NC_134782.1 coordinate 6,532,892, forward strand.
TTCAAGAAACCTTCTTGGGACAAACTTCGAGTCATGGCTTACTGCGGGCCACTCCTCCGCTGGCGGAAGCGGAAAGGACAGATTTGGAAATTTGTCCCAACTGATGGCGTAGCGGAGAGAACTCATATTTAACTCACATTTTCATTTGTTGTCAAAGTTTCAAACACACACACTCGTATATATATATATATACATATATATATATATATATATATATATATATATATATATATATATATATATATATATGTATATATATATATACGTATCATCCCAGATAACTCCAAGTGGTACCGTTATGTTGACGACATCCTCTTCATTTCACACAAAACAAACAACACAAGAAACCTACTGGAACAACTGAACAACGTAGACCAAAGAATTAAATTCACAGTAGAGGAAGAGACCAACGGTTCCCTACCTTTCCTAGACGCTGTCGTCATCAGATCGGACAACAGCGCTAGGTTCAAGGTATACCGTAAACCGACAAACAAAGACGACTTCATCCACTATTTCAGCGCACATGACGAAAAGACCAAATCAGAGGCTATCATTGGGTTTGACCTTAGGGCTCTTAGAATATGCAGCGAAGAGTATTTACAAGAAGGAATTGAATACATAATCGCTGCATTCAGGAACCTAAGGTACCCAGAGGGCATGTTAGGGATGTCACAAAGGATTACAAAGGAGGAGCATGCCGACAGGAGACCTTTTGGTCCATAACTAGGTCGGATGCTAGAAAAAATTGTGATAATGATAAATAAGTAAATAAATAAAAATTATAATATAAATGATAATAAATCAAATAACTAAATAAATACATAGGTATAATTAGATAATAAAGAGGTGAATAGTAAATAATAACAGATAAATAATAATAAATGAAAATCAAGTAGATAATAATAATCAGACAAATAATAAACAAATAATATAAAATAAACGGCAGGCATTACAGATCTCATATTTAATATTAAACTGATCTATTACACTTTTAGTTTTCAGATTAATATATATGACACATCAATCTATTGTATGTGTATCATGAAGTATGCATTTTCTATCTCCCAATCTCATCTGTAGACACCAAATTTCATTTTTGTAAAAAAAAAAAAAAGAAAAAAAAAAGCATAAAATCCTATCTACCTAAATTTTATACATATTTTTCTACATTCATCTTTTACTCTACAAGGAATTTAATTTTTCTGTAAGTGGAACAGTACTGAAATATAAGGTAAATAATCTAGGGAAAGCAATTAAAATCAGACAGAGGAAAGGAAGTGAAGAGAGGACATATTTACGATACCTTGTGGTTCCTAACTCTGGCCTCTCTCACATGCTTTCCCAATTTGTATATATATTTGTATATATATATATATATATATATATATATATATATATATATGTGTGTGTGTGTGTGTGTGTGTGTGTGTGTGTGTGTGTGTGTGTTTGTATATATATATATATATATATATATATGTGTGTGTGTGTGTGTGTGTATGTGTGTGTATAACAATATACACGTGCATATTTCATTCTATGAAATGAAATAATAAATATATATACAAATATCAAATGCTTTACCACAGACACTGTATTATACAATATTTTCATGATGAAAGCTGTATTTGTGGGGAGGTGCAACCCTGTAGTCCTGCACTCAATCATCCATAATTCTTTATGAGGTATACAAGGTAGAGAGAAATTTTGGCAGCCAACGATTTGGCAGGAAACAGTCTTAGTCACAACAAGAAATATTGGCACTGGGATGATCCCTTTGGTTGAATAAAATCGCCTGACGGCAGTCACAAAATAATAGGAAAAGAGTCGTCGCCGTCTGTGGGTTCATCACTTCGAGTGGAGGGGAAGGGAGGGAGGGCGAGGGAGGTTTTGATCTATCGAGTACCCCCGCAACCCCCCCCCCAGCAGCAACTTCCCCTCGTTAACTACACAACACAGCCAGAATGAGAGGCTTTCAAGTCCCACAACCCCCGAAGGTTTGAAAGTGCTAACCACTTCAGAGGTAGAAATATCCTAAACGCCAAATGAATATATTCAGCTTTCGGAAACCTCTGGCCGTGAAAGTGTTGATAATAGTAATAATGATAATTATGATAATCAATTGCGACAAAATAAAAGCTCGGTGACAATTAAAAAAATATATATTTTGGCAGTCGTATCTTATCAAAATTGTGTGTAACGAAATTTTTATTTAGCCTGGAGGGAACCCAAGAGAAGATCAGTAATTTTGGTTAAATTAAATTGATAAAGATGGACATAAAGAATGGAGGAGGGAGATCTGGACTGATGTATTTGCGTTTCCGAGAGTCCGTCAGTTTTCCTTTTTATTCGTCAATACCATTATCTGGAAATCAGAGTATCAGAGGAACGGAAGCCTGTACCTTTGCCCTTTGTGTTTGGATACGCACACTCGGACAACAGGCGCAGCGGCCGAAGAAAAAAAAAAAAAAAAAAGGAGTGTTCAAGACTCAAACACATCTTGACCGAGTCGATACCCTGTCATAAATACGTACACAGTAAATTTACATACAAGAACGTGTTTATGTACGTGTGTGTGTGTTCACTGTTGTAGTATGAAGTCAAGCTTATAATTGTCTGCCCTTTGCATATGTGCTTACTCAATACGTATAATGCTATGTGGGTTTGCATGTGCGTTTATGGTTTGTAAATGTATACGTGTTTAGCTGAGTGAGTTTTATTCGTTTACGGTGTGGGAATACACACACACACATTATATATATTTATATATATATATATATATACATATATATATTGTTACGGAATAAAACTCTAGTTGCAGTGATGTATCGAAAAATCAAATCTAACAGTTGGAAAGTGATGGAATCCAGCCTACTACCTTCTCGTTCAAATTCTGCCATGCCCGCTGATAGTCGTTGGGGATTGGACGAAATTTCTCAGGTGCTCGAGCAGCAGTTGCAGTCGGATGACCTCCTAGCTGGCAGTTCGTAGCGTGGCAGGATGGTGTTAGACTGGGTTCCTAATCATGAGGTCTTGCTTTCGAGTGTCTGCAACTGGTGGATGTGGTTGTATATAGTGTATTATTAAAAGGAATAACAGCCAGTGGTTGTGGGTCTGCATAGTGTCCTGTGTGACAGCCTTTTCTCCCTGGACGTCGATCTGGACGGAACTTACTTGCCCAGAAATCCTTGCCAGTTTCTTACAATGTCGCAGCATTTGCCTCAAAATAAATCTATTGGTCACGACGACAGATTCCGTGCTCACTCCAATAAGAAGACTGACCAACATGTACACAAGAGACGGATTCTTGTTCTCTGTATGATAGAACAAGCTCTATCCGGATCGGCGGCCAGACATTGCACTACCCACGCGAACTCTTCTTCAGTGCCGCAAGGGAATATTTAAGAGAAGACACAGAAATGCTAAGAAATGAAACAGAAGTCATTAAGAACTGACTCAAAGATTCCCAACTTCCTCCCAACTCCATCAGGGAAAAACTAAGAGTAGCAAAAAGAGATATGGCAGAGAGAGAGAGAGAGAGAGAGAGAGAGAGAGAGCTTGAAGATGTATGCAACTCCAGGGAATAAAAATGAGTTCGACACGGTAACCACTTGGCTACCGCGCAGACTTTGACGGAAAGCCAACTCGTTATCCAAAAGGTTAAGACACGTCTCCAAGAAGGATTTGGCTAAAGATGTCATTATGGTGTTTTTACTGTTGCCGTCACGTGATTTAATTCAGCCGATGGAATCTCCTGTTACCCGAAAGAGAAGTCGTATTGATTGCTACTCCTGCCGCCAGGTGATTTTATTCAACAGAAGGCGGTGATCTCTGTATATAAAGGGTTTAATAGGAACTGAAAGGGTGTTTGAGGTATTATGCAGAGCTGGACGCGTTCTTCGGTGCGTTCGTGGGTGACATGAGGAAAATCATGCCAGTCAGGACGCCGAGGAACGCACCCAGGAACGCACTCCTTTCTGGTATTATGAGATTGTCAAGCACAAGTTAGGATTCGAAAAATTCTTAACAGGTTCACTGGGCAAGATGTATGCAAATATCATTTAGGCTGTAGTTACCCCGTGGAAGTCAATTTTTGATAACCGGTTGGCAGAGGTCATAGAATTGCAAGAACAGGCTCGCATGAACCGGTAATAACCGGTTTAATCCCACCACTGGTTCAATGGGACGTCAAATGGTGTTTGAGGAATTATGGCGTTGTTAAGAGGGATTCTTTGGCCAAGCGATTTTATTCAGCTGAGGGGATGCCCCTCATTGTTCAGGGGCTAAAATAGCAATAAGAAAATGAAGGAAGATGACGACAATGATAAAATGTCGAAGACTGTAATTTCTTTTTTCCTTTCCTTTCATTAAAACGTAATGATTTTTAAATATATTTGTTCAAATATTTCTTCCGTCCCTATATACCTTTATTTTGAGCCAGTAATGTTTCTGAAAGTTTGTGAAAGGATTTGTGACCATAGTAATATTGGGTCAATAATTTTGCCTTGAAGCCCACATAACATCATGCATTAAATGATATTGTCGAATTTGAGAGGTTTTTGGTCTCCAAGAATTATGCTAGTGAATTGTTGTCCCCTGGGGCAATGGAAAGAGGCCTCTTTGGTACAGATTTGCAGTAATTGACGTAATAGATTTTTTTTTTATTTTTGATTTGGAGGTTTCGCCCTCAAGGTAGACTTCTCGTAGAATGTAATTAATGGTCCTATCTACATCTATACTAGTAAAGCGGCTCTCAACATCGAGAGATGC
>NC_134782.1:6542658-6545158 GCF_046742065.1 Oratosquilla oratoria
ATTATTACTTTCATTATCTTTATTATTGTTATTATTATTGTTACTATTATTATTTAAATATTTAATTTTTCGTTTTTATTATCATTGTTATCACTATTATTGTTATAATTACTATTAATAATTTCTTTGTTATTAGTATTATCATATTTTTATTTTTATTTATTATTATTATTGTTATTATTATTATTATTATTATTATTATTATTATTATAATTATTACTTTTATTTTATTGTTATTATCATTATTATTATTATTACTGTATACATCACTATAACTACATCACCATTCCCATAAATCATGTGAGCGGTGTCACAATCATCACCCAGACATTCTGTCGCCAGACCATCCGCTCTGACAAGCTGACCCAGCAGTTGTCGAGCACTCGGAACCAAGATACACACACAGACATACGAACGCACATATAAATGCGGTCAATCGCCAATTCCGAATAACACACGACAACACAGTAGTAATCAACCCTTGCCCCCTGGATATATTATACACCATAAAAAGGGATATAAGAAATAATTTATGAACTAACAACAACCATGTAAAGGGCCGGATTTTCCTATTAAAATTGTTTTCAAGGTGACTAAAGAGCACCTCAGAATTTTACAGACTCGGCACTTCCTCCCACAAAAACGGAGTGCAGAGCTCCAGGAGCGGTCGGTGTCTGACGTGCCCTGTGTATCATAGTGTACAGAACTGTGCGTGAACTGTGTAATAAAGTGAAGAAACTAAAGATTGTGATTTGTAACCCCAGGGGGGTACACAGGTAGCTACGTAGTTGGCTACATTACTTCTATTTTATTGTTATTATTATTGTTATTATTGTTGTTACTATCATTATTTAAATATATAAATTTTCATTTTTATCATCATTATTACTATTGTTACAATTACTATTAATAATTTCTTTGTTATTAGTGTTATCATATTTAATTGAAAAATTTCATCATTGTTACGTTAGCCACAATGTAATGTTCACACTCGTCACCAACTATGGTAACCCGGGGAGGTGGTGAGGTCCACCCCATGTATATAATGCCCACAGCCCGTTTGTAAACCTATTCCTTTGAAAAAGCATACCTGCGAAACTAGTCAGGAATAAACTCAAGACTAAGACTCCTGTGTTTCCTATTCCGCTCACGCCATATATATATATATATATATATATATATATATATATATTATATTCATACATATATGTATATATATATATGTATATATATTATATTAAAAAATATATCTATATATATATACATATACATATATACATATATATATACATATATATATATATATATATATATATTATGTATGTATGTCTTGCGACACTGCTTCTGACCCAGGGCGGTGGGCAAGGTGCAGGGATGACCTGTCATCCAGAAGGTGCTCAGATGAGAGGGAGGGTGGGAGGGGTGTGGAGTGTATTTAGGGATGAAATGGGTGGGAGTGTTTTATGCCTTTCCCTTTTTGGCTACCTCCCTTGAAAGGGAGAAAAAGCCTTGGAATATGTATATGTATGTATATATATATATATATATATATATATATATATATATATATATATATACGTATATATGTATATATATAATATATAATTATATATATATACATATATATATATATTATACATTATATATATATATAATATATATATATATATATAACATATTCATACATATATGTATATATATGTATATATATATACATATATATATATATATATATATTTATACATATGTATATATATATTATGTTTATAGATATGTATATATATATATTTTATGTTTATAGATATCTATATATAGATATATATATAGATATATATATATTATATATATGTAAATATATATATATGTATATATATATATATATATATATATATACAGTATGTATAAATATATATATACTGTATATAGTATGTATATATATATATATATATATATATATATATATATATACGTGTATGTGTGTGTGTGTTTGAAACTTTGACAACAAATGAAAATGTGAGTTAAATATGGGTTCTCTCCGCTACGCCATCAGTTAGGACAAATTTCCAAATCTGTCCCTTCCGCTTCCGCCAGCGGAGGAGTGGCCCGCAGTAAGCCATAACTCGAAGTTTGTCCGAAGAAGGATTCTTGAAGACACGCCGCAACCATGAGATTTGCTGACTACATCTACAGATGCTCCAGGCCCGAAAACACGAGGAAAAGGAACAGGAGCCTGTTCGACGAGGATGACGTCGAGATGAGAGAGGTCAAGGAGCAGACGCCTCATTCTCGAAGGACCTGGGGACCCGCAGGACACTTTGGAGATGAACCTCGTCCATTGGTGCGCACCGTCCAGTGCTCCTGCTGTGAGCCGATGGAGGTGGACGAAGTGTGTGGTCCTCAGGTCGGTGGGCGTCCCCAAGGAAGACTTGGACCGATAATAAGAGAGGGGAAGCTACATATTTGCCCATGAACAAAGACTTGTACAGCCCGACCTCCTCAA
>NC_134782.1:6552658-6557658 GCF_046742065.1 Oratosquilla oratoria
TATATGCACTAAAAAACTACTATTATTTGGATTTAAGAAAAGAAGGAAATAACGAATTTCGGTATATTTCGATCACTTGCTGTGATCCTCTTCAAGCGGAATACATAGACAAGAGAACATACATATCTTATATACAGATGAGAGAGGTAAAGTTAGGGAACATGGATAAGACATCTCATGTGGCATCTATATTGTTACGCGGGTTATGCGGCAAATCGTCCTCTTTTACAATATGAGGAAATAATTTATTAACTGCCAAGGTGGTTATGTAATCTGGTGACCATTGGCCTTTTGAGATATTAAAATTCGGGAATTGTTTTATTAAGGAAGATTCAATAATTTTCCTTTTATAACTACATTTGGATTTGAAAATGGTTTTTGCCTCGTCCCAATTTATTCTGTGATTACTGTTGGCTACGTGTTGAAATACCGCGGAGTTATGTTGAGCATATTTTACTGAGTTTCTATGTTCTTTAATTCTCGTTTTTAATTCTCTGCCCGTTTGTCCCCAATACACCTCATCACAATCTGAGCAGGGTAATTTGTAAACTCCGGGATTTATGTGTTGTGTTGGTCTGTGATGAACGTTAACTACTTTTCTGAATAGATTGTTGGGATAACTAAAAATGATATTTACGTTATCTTTTGGCAACATTTGAGAGAAATTATTGATGGAATTGTTAAAAGGAAGTTTTAGGCAGTGTTTGTTCCATTTAAACATAAAACATTCTGAAGATTTTATAAATAAGATCAAGAGTCATCATATTCCCGGAAGTAGTAAATTTTTAAGGCTAGATATAGTGTCTTTATTCACGAACATCAATGTAGCAGAAGTTTGAAAGTTCCTGGAAAATAGATTACAGCACTATCAAGATCAACTTCCCATTTCAGTAAATAAAATAATTAATTTGACAAAATTATGTGCTGGCACAAATGTACTTTCGTTCAATGATAGATATTACAAGCAAAAAATTTGGCTGTTCAATGGGATCCAATCTCTCTCCAGTGCTAGCAAATTTATATATGGAATATTTCGAGACGGTACTTCTGCAGGACATAAAACCCCACGGAATGTTCTGGTATAGATATGTAGATGACATCTTCACGATTTGGGATGAAGAGTGGGGTTCATTTAATGATTTCTTCAATAGACTTAACCACCTTACTGCTAACATTTTTGGACATCTTAGTCATGAAACATCAGGATCTTCTTTCTTTCACAGTGTACAGAAAACCCACATACACGTGGAGTTATGTACACTTCTACAGCAACCATGCTGACAATATCAAATATAGTGTTGCTTCGGGTCTTTTTCTAAGGGCACTAAGATTATGTAGCCCATCTTATTTAGATTCAGAAATTTCTAACATCAAAACTCAGTTAAAAAGACTAGGATACCCAGACTGGTTTACAAATAAAGCCTTAAGCAAGGCCAAAACCAGTTTTTATAAATCCACTTCCCATCCATCTCAATATCATAAATGGAACAAACACTGCCTAAAACTTCCTTTTAACCAATCCATCAATAATTTCTCTCAAATGTTGCCAAAAGATAACGTAAATATCATTTCTAGTTATCCCAACAATCTATTCAGAAAAGTAGTTAACGTTCATCACAGACCAACAGAAGACATAAATCCCGGAGTTTACAAATTACCCTGCTCAGATTGTGATGAAGTGTATTGGGGACAAACGGGCAGAGAATTAAAAACGAGAATTAAATAATATAGAAACTCAGTAAAATATGCTCAACATAACCTTTGAGTGACGACGCGAAATGTGCTCTAGGATATGGTTTGAAATTCGTTGCCAATATTCAGCAGGTGAACTATGTAGATATTGCTAAGAGTTTTTGCAATTTGGAAAAATATAGTGATGTTTCAAATCAAGATATTAATATTTGTAAGGGTTTTGTGTACCATGCTTTATCCACACCATGCCCTCCAAGTGTTCCTAAACGTTTCTTCACTACTTTTAATAATCTAAAGATGGATAAAGATTTACACATCACAAAGGCGGATAAAAGTAATTGTTTAGTCATCATGAACAAAAAGGAGTACTTAGAAAAAATGAAAATATTACTAAGTGATGAAGAGACCTATGTTGAATTGAGCAAGAACCCTTTAGAAAATGTTAATAGTGAATTTAATAAAAAGCTTAAGACAATTTTAAAAGGTAACGACGAACTGATAAAGAAATGTGTTACTGTATCTCCGTCACTTCCATACATGTATGGTTTAATTAAAACTCATAAAGTTAATAATCCAGTTAGGCCCATAACTTGTTCTATTGGGTCTTGCACATATAAGTTGTCGAAATGGTTAGTGTCTCTTCTTAGTCCTCTTGTTGGGACAATTTCCCACTCTCATATCAAAGATAATGTTGACTTAACCGAAAAGCTGCTTGGACATAATCTCACATTTGATTTTAAGTTGGTTAGTTTCGATATTAAAAGTTTATTCACCCGAGTCCCGGTTTTAGATTTGTTAGGATTTCTAGAAAAAGAATGAAAGAAACATGACTTTACACTCCCTGCTCATACTATTATCAGTTTAATCAAATTATGTGTAATAGACTCTAAGTTTGAATTTAATGGAAACTTTTATACTCAAACATTTGGTATGTCCATGGGGAACTGTCTGTCTCCAATTCTTAGCAATTTGTATATGGAGTTTTTTGAAAGAGAGTTATTACCAAACATTCTTCCAATTAATGCAGTTTGGTACAGGTATGTTGACGACATATTATGCATTTGGCCTAATGATCAACATTTGGATACTTTTTTGTCAGATTTAAATAATTTGGTGCATTCAATCAAATTCACAGTAGAGGTTGAAGAAAATAATATGTTACCATTTTTAGATGTAAATATTTACCGATATGGAAGATACTTTAAATTTGACGTTTACAGGAAGCCGACCAATGTCCTCTCGTACATTCATTTTTACTCGTATCACAGTCAAAAATCCAAGTTGTCAGTTTTTTCTTCAATGTTCCAGAGAGCTTATAGAATTTGTTCCCCTGAGTTCTTGGATCAAGAAATACAACTCATCTATGGCATTGGAGAAAATTTAAAATATCCAAAACATCTTATTGATAAAACAAAAATCAAAGCTAGGAAATGTTTTCTTAATACGTCGCAGGTCAAACCATTTAATTATAAAAATATGTTAACAATTCCGTACCACGAAAATTTAATCCATCTTCCTAGCATTTTTGAAAAATTTGGTATCCAGATAGTATTCAAAAATAATAATAACATTAAGAGTCTGTTAATTAAAAATTCTCCAAGAAGTAAAGAAGGATGTATTTATAATATACCATGTAAAAACTGTGATTTTATTTATATAGGCCAAACAGGCAAAGGCTTAGAAAAAAGAATAGGCCAACATAAATATAGTATTAGAACGGGGCAAGTGTCCAGTGGATTATTTGTCCACCAAAGGGATTATGGTCATAATATTGACTGGGGAAATTCTAAAATAATTACTTCTTGTAATAATATTATAGAAAGAAATATTATTGAATCTTGTTTTATAAAAAGAAATTTTGGAAATAACATGAACTTGAGTTTGGGTTTATTTAAATTGGACAATTTTATTATTGACAAAATTGTGTTTGATAAAATGTAACATGGGACCTCTCCGAGTATCCTAGTCTTCTTATGTATTTATTGTTTCTTTCTGTATTGCTGTTTTGTACCTTTGAAAATGTCTAAATAGACGAAAAAGTTCGATATCTGTTTTTTCAATTTCCCGGTGGTTTCTTAAAAAAAAAAAAATATATATATATATATATATATATGTATATATATACATATATATATATATGTATATATATACATATATATATATCATATTCATACAAATATGTATATATATGTATATATATATATATAATATATATATATATATATACATATATACATATATATATATTTATACATGTATATATATATATATATATATGTATATATATATTATGTTTATAGATATGTATATATATATATATATATATATGTATATATATATATATTATATATATATGTACATATATATATGTGTATATACAGGTATATATACAGTATGTATATATATATATATATATGTATATATATATATATATTATATATATGTACATATATATATGTGTATATACAGGTATATATACAGTATGTATATATATATATATGTATATATATATATATATATATATATATACATACGTGTATGTGTGTGTGTGTTTGAAACTTTGACAACAAATGAAAATGTGAGTTAAATATGGGTTCTCTCCGCTATGCCATCAGTTGGGACAAATTTCCAAATCTGTCCTTTCCGCTTCCGCCAGCGGAGGAGTGGCCCGCAGTAAGCCACAACTCGAAGTTTGTCCCAAGAAGGATTCTTGAAGACACGACGCAACTATGAGATTCTTCGACATCTACAGATGCTCCACGGCCGAAAAGCCGATCAAGAGGAACAGGAGCCTGTACGACGAGGATGACGTCGTGATGAGAGAGGTAAAGGAGCAGACGCCTCAAACACGAAGGACCTGGGGACCCGGAGGACACTTTGGAGAGGAATCTCGTCCACAGGTGCGCACAGTCCAGTGCTCCTGCTGTGAGCCGATGGAGGTGGACGAAGTGTGGGGTCCTCTGGTCGGTGTGCGTCCCCAACGAAGACTTGGACCGATAATAAGAGAGGGGAAGCTACACATTTGCCCATGAAGAAAGACTTGTACAGCCCGACCTCCTCAAAGCATTTCTGGCTCAAACTGAACAGAAATCAGTAAGCCACGTAAAGATTTGCTCTCATGGGTCTTGACGGTTCCGTAACAATATCCTGGGGCGTAATTACCAGAGACCTTCTGTAGCTTAACTCTGTCGGCGTGGGCGCTAACAGCGTCTATGATCTTCTTAACCTCAGTCTTAAGGGATTCGATGGGATATCCCGTAATTTTGTAGAATGTGGATTCGTCTGCAAGGAAAGTATCGATTTTATCA
>NC_134782.1:6562658-6577658 GCF_046742065.1 Oratosquilla oratoria
ATATATATATATATATATAATATATATAATGTATATATATATATGTATATATATATACACACACATATATAAACGTAATATATATACATATATATGTATATATATATATATACACACATCTATAAACATAATATATATACATATATCTATATATACATGTGTAAATATATATATATATATATATATATTTGTATATATATATACATATATATATATATATATATATATATATATATATAATATATATATGTATACATATATATATATTTATATATGTATATATATATATATTTATATATATATCTATATGTATATATATATATATATATATTATACATACATATATAAGTATGTATATATATATGTATATATATATATTATATATACATATATAAGTATGTATATATATATTATATATATGCATATGTATATATATATATGTATATACGTATATGTATATCTATATATATACATTGTATATACATATATATATATATACATTATACATGTATGTACATACATATATATTGGTGAAGCGTGGCAGGAGATTCTCTCTGATGCATATTCTGTTAAAAACGACAGCAAAAGAATTATTGATTAACTTTTTCCGTGAGCTCTCAAGCTTGCGAAAAGTAGATTTCTGGTAGGGGGAAAGGGAGTAAATCAAATTTCCAAAACTCATAGGAAACAAAAGTTATAATGAACACAAAAAATACAGCACACAGTAAACTAAATACAAGAAAAGACAAAGAATACAGCAAAAATACAAATTTCAAAACGTTTCGCAAATCTTTCTGCATCCTCAGTTGATGTGAATAAAAATGGAAAAGGGAGCATGTTTTAAATGAAGAGAAAAGCACGGGGAGAAGACACCGTGTAGAAACTGGGGGAGGTCACCCGTATGAGCACGAACACTAGGAGAAATCACAGGTTGGCGGAAACAGTACTCGGAGAGGTCACTCCCGGGTTCGGCGCCAATCTGCTTCTCAGTCTTTGGGAACGACGAATGGCAGGATGTTCTTCACTTTGGCGGGGAATGGGAAGTCTCTGTGGAGGAGACCCCGAATTCTTGGAATTGCTCATCTGGCTCTTCCCCCTCCTCCCTAGCATGAAACCTGTGCGGAGGAGCCAGATGGGCAATTCCAAGAATTCGGGGTCTCCTCCACAGAGACTTCCCATTCCCCGCCAAAGTGAAGAACATCCTGCCATTCGTCGTTCCCAAAGACTGAGAAGCAGATTGGCGCCGAACCCGGGAGTGACCTCTCCGAGTACTGTTTCCGCCAACCTGTGATTTCTCCTAGTGTTCGTGCTCATACGGGTGACCTCCCCCAGTTTCTACACGGTGTCTTCTCCCCGTGCTTTTCTCTTTATCTAAAAAATGCTCCCTTTTCCATTCTTATTCACATCTGCGAAACGTTTTGAAATTTGTATTTTTGCTGTATTCTTTGTCTTTTCTTGTATTTAGTTTACTGTGTGCTGTATTTTTTGTGTTCATTATAACTTTTGTTTCCTATGAGTTTTGGAAATTTGATTTACTCCCTTTCCCCCTACCAGAAATCTACTTTTCGCAAGCTTGAGAGCTCACGGAAAAAGTTAATTAATAATTATTTTGCTGTCGTATTTAACAGAACACACACACACACACACACACACACACACACACACACACACACACACACACACACACACACACACACACACACACATATATATATATATATATATATATATATATATGCTAATAAGAACACGGGTACGTGTGTTCACTTATGCAAAGTAGACCACTTGGAAAAAGAAACTAACGAAGCAGAGCGCTTTCGTATATTACATCTTCAGTGCAACAAGTACATAGTGATAGGAGTACATAGACAATATATACATGATACAAAGGAACAAGGACAGTTTGAATAAGCGTAGCGATTATTACCCCCTGGAGAGTGGAAGGTCATTGTCAATTATCTTACGATGGTGGGGCGACATCAGGTCACAGTCGCCAAGGGTCACTGTTTCTACTAATGATATAGGGCGACATTAGGTCAATTCGTTGGGTTACATTTTACCTGATATTATCTTACTAATTTCTTGACAAATGAAATGATCAAGTTTGTACAAGCCTTTATGTAGGTTGGTATTTTGATTACTGGTGGTATGAATCAAACTGCACTCTATTAAATTTCTTGCTATTATGTTGTTGGTATGTTATGATTGCCATCCCTAACATTTTTCTTGTGTTGTTCAATTCTAATGTTTAAGGGTTTGGCAGTTTGACCTATGTAAAATTGATTACACATTTTGCAAGGAATTTTATAAATGCATCCTTTTTTAATTTCAATACTATTGTTGATGAGTTTATGTTTTACTGTACTATCATGTTTAAAAACTACCTTAACGTTAAATCTTTTTAATAATTCTGTGATACTTAACAAATTTTCTTGAAATGGTAAAATTAAAACATTATGATAATTGAAAGGTGATTAAGGGAGTTAAAAATGATTTCCTTGCAAAATTGTAAGCAATATCAAGAAATTGCTTAGGGTTTTATAATTCTAGCCCAATGTTAAAAACATTTCTGATTTCTTCATCAATAAATTCAGGACTAGAAATACGAAAAGCTCTTAAATACATTGAGGCAAATACTGTACGTTTAATATTATTTGGATGAGAATAATAATAATGAATATATGAACTTACATTGGTTGGTTTACGATATACTTTAAATTTAAGGCTATTGTCATGACGTAGGATAGTGCAATCTAAGAAAGGTAAGGTACCATTTTTCTCAATTTCTAAAGTAAATTTAATAGAATCAACAAGGGTATTCAACTTAGTTAAAAAATTATGGAATTTTTTTTTTTTTCTGGCCAAAGACATAAAATGTCATCAATATACCTAAGCCAAGGGATGTTAGGGGGGAAGATTGTGCGTAATATTTTAGTTTAAAAAAATTCCATGTATAAATTACTTAAAACTGGGGATAAAGGGTTTCCCATACTCATGCCGAATTTTTGGGAATAGAAATTACCATTGAATTGAAACTTACAATCTTTGACACATAACTTAATTAGTTCAATCAATGTAGATGATGGCAATGGAAGAACATGTTTATTAAGTTCATCTTGAAGGTAAAATAATAAATCATTTATTGGAACTTTTGTGAATAAACTGACTATATCAAAACTAACCAATGTAAACTTATAATTAGGTTTAATATTATGGAGTTTGTCTATTAAATCAGAAGTATTTGTAACATGAGAAGAAGAGATTGTACCTACTAAAGGGCTAAGGATAGTAACTAGCCATTTGGAAAGCTTGTAAGAAGCGGAACCAATTGACGAAACAATAGGTCTAGCGGGGTTGTTACATTTATGAGTCTTAATGAGACCATACATATGTGGCAAAGGGGGACTAATTGAAATGAATTTCTGTAAGAGGTCTCTATTCTTATGAAACAGTTCTTTTAATTTCTTATTATAATAACTATTAACTGCTTCTGTAGGATTTTTGTTAAGAAGTGTGTAAGTATTGATATCATCTAATAAATCATTCATTTTTCTAAGATAATCAACCTTGTTTAAAATAACAACTGCATTAGATTTATCTGCTTTAGTGAAATGTAAATGATTATCTTTTTTAAGACTAATAATTGCCTTCTGAAAACGTTCTGGGCAATTAGGAACAACCTCTTGTGATAAAGCACCATAAACAATTCCTTTACAAATATTGAAATCTTCAACTGATAAATCATGGTTCTTTAAATTACAGAAAGCTTTACCAATGCTGACAAAATTTGTTGAATTTGAATTGTTGGCAAAACTAAGTCCATATCCTAAAGCTGTTTTCTCATTAGTATTAAGAATTTTGTCAGAGAGATTAATTACAAACTCACTGTTAGCATGTTTGGTCCAATCACTATTATCAATAAGTTGTTGTAACTTATTTTTTTAATTTCTTGGCAAGACGGTCACAAATGGATCTCATATTGTAGAAGCAATAGTCTAAAAGCACTTCCTTATCAATGGATGGTATGGTTTGTTGAAAAATATGCCATTTGACCCTTTTGATTCTAAAAGCTTCTTTCACTTCTAATTTGGCAATGTCAATACACTTCAACAAGATGATGCGTTGGAAATCATCAAACGGGCGATCTGACATCTTCAAAAGTCGTTGGGGAAGAACAGACTTCGGTAATACCTGTTCCTTCAAGCAATTTTGTAGAAACTGCAGCCGTAATCGTAGTTTATGGGCTTTGGTCAAGGCCCAAGCAAAGTCCTTCACAAACGGAGCCAGACCAGGGTTGAGAGAGATGAAGGTGTTGAAGAAGCGTGTGGTATCCATGATGCTAATAAGAACACGTGTACGTGTGTTCACTTATGCAAAGTAGACCACTTGGAAAAAGAAACTAACGAAGCAGAGCGCTTTCGTATATTACATCTTCAGTGCAACAAGTACATAGTGATAGGAATACATAGACAATATATACATGATACAAAGGAACAAGGACAGTTTGAATAAGCGTAGCGACCAATTACCCCCTGGAGAGCGGAAGGTCATTGTCAATTATCCTACTATGGTGGGGCGACATCAGGTCACATTCGACAAGGGTCACTGTTTCTACTAATGATATAGGGCGACATTAGGTCAATTCGTTGGGTTACATTTTACCTGATATTATCTTACTAATTTCTTGACAAATGAAATGATCAAGTTTGTACAAGCCTTTATGTAGGTTGGTATTTTGATTACTGGTGGTATGAATCAAACTGCACTCTATTAAATTTCTTGCTATTATGTTGTTGGTAGAGAGAGAGAGAGAGAGAGAGAGAGAGAGAGAGAGCTTGAAGATCTATGCAACTCCAGGGAATAAAAATGAGTTCGACGCGGTAACCACTTGGCTACCGCGCAGACATTGACGGAAAGCCAACTCGTTATCCAAAAGGTTAAGACACGTCTCCAAGAAGGATTTCGCTAAAGATGTCATTATGGTGTTTTTACTGTTGCCGTCACGTGATTTCATTCAGCCGATGGAATCTCCTGTTACCCGAAAGAGAAGACGTATTGATTGCTACTCCTGCCGCCAGGTGATTTTATTCAACAGAAGGCGGTGATCCCTGTGTATAAAGGGTTTAATAGGAACTGAAATGGTGTTTGAGGTATTATTCAGAGCTGGGCGCGTTCTTCGGTGCGTTCCTGGTTGACATGAGGAAAATCATGCCAGTCAGGACACCGAGGAACGCACCCAGGAACGCACCCCTTTCTGGTATTATGAGATTGTTAAGCGTAAGTTAGGATTCGAAAATTCTTAACAGGTTCACTGGGCAAGATGTATGCAAATATCATTTAGGCTGTAGTTACCCTGTTCAAGTCATTTTTTGATAACCGGTTCGCAGAGGTCACAGAATTGCAAGAACAGGCTCGCATGAACCGGTAATAACCGGTTTAATCCCACCACTGGTTCAATGGGACGTCAAATAGTGTTTGAGGAATTATGGCGTTGTTAAGAGGGATTCTTTGGCCAAGCGATTTTATTCAGCTGAGGGGATGCCCCTCATTGTTCAGGGGCTAAAATAGCAATAAGAAAATGAAGGAAGATGACGACAATGATAAAATGTCGAAGATTGTAATTTCTTTTTTCCTTTCCTTTCATTAAAACGTAATGATTTTTAAATATATTTGTTCAAATATTTCTTCCGTCCGTATATACCTTTATTTTGAGTCAGTAATGTTTGTGAAAGAGTTTCTGAAACTATTTGTGACCATAGTAATATTGGGTCAATAATTTTGCCTTGAAGCCCACATAACATCATGCATTAAATGATATTGTCGAATTTGACAGGTTTTTGGCCTCCAACAATTATGGTAGTGAATTGCTGTCCCCTGGGGCAATGGAAAGAGGCCTCTTTGGTACAGATTTGCAGTAATTGACGTAATAGATTTTTTTTATTTTTTTATTTGGAGGTTTCGCCCTCAGGGTAGACTTCTCGTAGAATGTAATTAATGGTCCTATCTACATCTATACTAGTAAAGCGGCTCTCAACATCGAGAGATGCTATGTCCCCTTCTGTAAGGCTGCCTGTTTCCTTCTGATCCCTTCCGAGGAGTACCTTGATAAAATCGATACTTTCCTTGCAGACGAATCCACATTGTACAAAATTACGGGATATCCCATCGAATCCCTTAAGACTGAGGTTAAGAAGATCATAGAGGCTATTGGCGCCCACGCCGACAGAGTTAAGCTACAGAAGGTCTGTGGTAATTACGCCCCAGGATATTGTTACGGAACCGTCAAGACCCATGAGAGCAAATCTTTACGTGGCCTACTGATTTATGTTCAGTTTGAGCCAGAAATGCTTTGAGGAGGTCGGGCTGTACAAGTCTTTCTTCATGGGCAAATATGTAGCTTCCCCTCTCTTATTATCGGTCCAAGTCTTCCTTGGGGACGCACACCGACCAGAGGACCCCACACTTCGTCCACCTCCATCGGCTCACAGCAGGAGCACTGGACGGTGCGCACCAATGGACGAGGTTCATCTCGAAAGTATCCTCCGGGTCCCCAGGTCCTTGGTGGTTGAGGCGTCTGCTCCTTTACCTCTCTCATGTCGACGTCATCCTCGTCAAACAGGCTCCTGTTCCTCTTCCTCGGCTTTTCGGCCATGGAGCATCTGTAGATGTGGGGGAATCTCATGGTTGAGTCGTGTCTTCAAGAATCCTTCTTGGGACAAACTTCGAATTGTGGCTTACTGCGGGCCACTCCTCCGCTGGCGGAAGCGGAAAGGACAGATTTGGAAATTTGTCCCAACTGATGGCGTAGCGGAGAGAACCCATATTTAAATCACATTTTCATTTGTTGTCAAATTTTCAAACACACACACACATACACGTATGTATATATATATATATATATATATATATATATATATATATATATATATATATATATATATATATATACATATATATATATACATACTGTATATATACCTGTATATACACATATATATATGTACATATATATAATATATATATATATATATATATATATATACATATCTATAAACATAATATATATACATATATATATATGTATAAATATATATATATATATATGTATATATATATATATAATGTATATACATATATATACATATATGTATGAATATGATATATATATATATATATACATATATATATATATTATATATATACATATATATATATTATATATATACATATATATATATATACATATATATCATATGTATATACATATATATACATATATGTGTGAATATAATATATATACATATATATGTATATATATATATATGTATATATATATGTATATATATACATATATACATATATTTACATATATATATGTAAATGGATATATACATATATCATATATCCATATATATATCTGTATATATATATATATATATGCATATATATACATATATATACATATATATATATATATATATATATATATAGCATGTATATATTATATATATGCATATATATACATATATATATATATATATATATATACATATATATATATATTATATATATACATATATATATGTATATATATATTATATATATACATATAATATATAGATATATATATATATTATATATATATACATACATACATATATATATATATATATACATACATACATATATATATATATATATATATATATATATATATATATGCACTAAAAACCCACTATTATTTGGATTTAAGAAAAGAAGGAAATAACGAATTTCCGTATATTTCGATCACTTGCTGTGATCCTCTTCAAGCGGAATACATAGACAAGAGAACATACATATCTTATATACAGATGAGAGAGGTAAAGTTAGGGAACATGGACAAGACATCTCATGTGGCATCTATATTGTTACGCGGGTTATGTGGCAAATCGTCAGCTTTTACAATATGAGGAAATAATTGATTAACTGCCAAGGTGGTTATGTAATCTGGTGACCATTGGCCTTTTGAGATATTAAAATTCGGGAATTGTTTTATTAAGGAAGATTCAATAATTTTCCTTGTATAACTACATTTGGATTTGAAAATGGTTTTTGCTTCGACCCAATTTATTCTGTGATTATTGTTGGCTACGTGCTGAAATACCGCGGAGTTATGTTGAGCATATTTTACTGAGTTTTTATGTTCTTTAATTCTCGTTTTTAATTCTCTGCCCGTTTGTTCCCAATACACTTCATCACAATCTGAGCAGGGTAATTTGTAAACTCCGGGATTTATGTCTTCTGTTGGTCTGTGATGAACGTTAACTACTTTTCTGAATAGATTGTTGGGATAACTAAAAATGATATTTACGTTATCTTTTGGCAACATTTGAGAGACATTATTGATGGATTGGTTAAAAGGAAGTTTTAGGCAGTGTTTGTTCGATTTATGATATTGAGATGGATGGGAAGTGGATTTATGAAAACTGGTTTTGGCCTTGCTTAAGGCTTTATTTGTAAACCAGTCTGGGTATCCTAGTCTTTTTAACTGAGTTTTGATGATAGAAATAAGATGGGCTACATAATCTTAGTGCCCTTAGAAAAAGACCCGAAGCAACACTATATTTGATATTGTCAGGATGGTTGCTGTAGAAGTGTAAAATAACTCCCCGTGTGTGTGGGTTTTCTGTACACTGTGAAAGATAGAAGATCCTGATGTCTCATGACTAAAAATTGTCGCAATTCATTATAATAATTATCATTATTACTATTATTATCAACATTTTCACGGCCAGAGGTTTCCGAAAGCTGAATATATTCATTTGGCGTTTAGGGTATTTCTACCTCTGAAGTGTTTAGCACTTTCAACCCTTCGGGGGTTGTGGAACTTGAAAACCTCTCACTCTGGCTGTGTTGTGTAGTTAACGAGGGGAAGTTGCAGCTGGGGCTGGGGGTGAGGGGGGAGTCGATAGATCAAAACCTCCAAACTGAAACCTGTAAAAAGTCTAGGGTGAACTTACTACGGTAAATATAACAAAAGAAAAAATTAAAAGTTGTATAGAGACTCAAAGTAAATAAAACACAAGGGCCTGGCGGTTGGCGTCCAAGAATCTCAAAGGAAATGAAAAATGAGATTGTTGTTCCATTAGAAATTATTTTCAAGAAATCCATCATATCCGGAGGGAGATGTCCCAAGAGAATGGAAGCTAGCTAACGTTACTCCAATATTCAAAAAAGGTGACAAAAAGAATCCAATTAACTACAGGCCTATAAGTTTGACTTCAATCGTAGGAAAAATTATGGAAACTATCATCAGAGATGCTATCGAACATCATTTAGAAAGTGACTGTTTGATAAATGATAGCCAGCATGGTTTCAGACGGAAACGTTCTTGCGTGACTAACCTACTCGAATTCTACAACACAGTTATCTCGAATTATGACAAAAGAAACAATATAGATTTAATATATCTAGACTTTGGAAAAGCTTTTGATACCGTCCTCCACGAAAGACTATTTACTAAATTAGTTTCACACGGAATAAGTGGTGAATAAGTTGGACTAGTAATTGGTTGAATGATCGAAAACAGAGAGTTGTTTTAAGTGGAAAAACTTCTAGATGGAAAAATATTACAATTGGAGTTCCTCAGGGTTCCGTTCTTGGGCCACTTCTATTCATAGTATATGTAAATGATATAGACCATGGAATAAAATCTACTGTTTCCAAATTTGCTGATGATACTAAACTCTGTGGAATGGCAAATGATCACTTAAAGCAATTAGATATTCAAGAAGATTTAGATAAATTGCAGCAATGGTCTGAAAAGTGGCTAATGAAATTTAACACAAGGTAATGCACATAAGTAAAAATAACAGTAAGTACGATTACAAGTTGTCTGGAAATTCGTTAACAAAAGTGGATAGTGAAAAGATCTCGGCGTAATTATCAGTAACGATCTCAAATCATCCAAGCAGTGTATTTCGGCCTTTGAGATAGCAAATAAGATCCTAGGACTGATTGCGTGATCTTATGACTTCAAAAGTCCATATCTGATTAACAAGCCATATAAATCGTTAGTTCGTCCATATTTGGAATATGCATTTTCCGTGTGGTCACCGAATCTCATTAAAGACATTGGCAGATTGGAAAGAAAAAGTACAACGGCGAGCCACAAAACTGATTTCAAATATCAAAAATAAATCATACGAAAATCGACTAAAACATATGAATCTGTTTTCCTTAAAAAAAAGCGTAGACTCAGAGGTGACTTGATACAGGTCTTTAAGATTGTAAAGGGAATTGACAACATTAAAAGTGACAAAATTTTCACACTGAATGATAATCGGACAAGAAACAATGGTCTCAAACTGTCCGGAAATAGATTTAATTTGGAAGTAGGTAGAAACAACTTTGCCAACTGTGTATTTAATGAATGGAATAATTTCCTGCAGAGGCAGTGCAATGTAGTTCAGTTCGAAGCTTTAAGAATCATTTGAGAATCACCAAGCAAGATGCTGTAATGACTATAATTTTTTTTATTATTTGTTTATTTGTCTTGTTATTATTTGTCCGTTTGTTTATTATTATTTGCTTGATTCTCATTTATCATTAGTTATATGTCAATTTATTATTATTTACTATTTACCTGTTTGTTTATTATTTAACTATACCTATGCATTTATTTATGTATTTTACTTATTATTTACATTATTATATTTTCTATTTATTCATTTATTTATTTATAGTTATTATGATTTTTTTCGCATCCGACCTAGATATGGACCAAAAGGTCTCCTTTCGACATGCTCCGTGTTTGTATTCCTTTGTAAGAGGTTTACTTTGTACATGTGTTTGATGTGTGAACCTCTCCCAGGTTTACCACTTTGACGATTTGTATTTGAGTTCACAATTTTATAACCATTATACCCCCTGAAGACGAATCCTGGAATCGAAACTTCGGGCAAATAAACTCTTCAATTGAGTCTGGTGTTTACAATTTTCCAATATGGATCCTAGACGTGCATATATATGTATGCATATATATATATATATATATATATATATATAATATATATGTATATATATATATGTGTATATATATATAATACATATATATATATATATATATATATATGTGTGTGTGTGTGTGTGTGTGTGTGTGTGTGTGTGTGTGTGTGTGTGTGTGTGTGTGTGTGTGTGTGTGTGTGTGTGTGTGTGTGTGTGTGTGTGTGTGTGTGTGTGTGTGTGTGTGACACCTTGCCGTGGTGGATAGGATTAGGAATCTTAATGATAAAAAGAGCTATGTCGATAGAGAGGAAATCTCTGCAGGGTCACCCATATCGAACAGGTTTTGTAAGAAAGATCACACAAAGAGCAGCTCATACACACAGTCGCAAGGCCCACTCCTAACAGGCACGTCCCTGATGGCAAACAGGGTAATTCCACATAGATATATGTAATACCGTCATAATGACGGCGTGGACCATTGGGCACACTATACAAATAGGGCTTCTCCGAATATAATGAATAAGGTGACACCACAGAAATGTCTCACCAGAAACCAGTTGGCAAGGAGGTGAGATTACTGCCAACCCCCCTTCATAGCCAATACGAATAGCACAACCCAAAAAAAAACCAGGCGTTCTTGTTGGATCATAGTCTCCTAAAGGTCCAACCACATTACCTCGTGTGCTTACGGGCAGTGTGCCACCGAATGTGAGTAAGCACTGTCCAAGTAGATCCAAGTCTCGGACATTAAACAACATGAAGAAAATGAAGATCTATACTTACAACGTAAGAAGTCTCCCAGAAGACCACAGGCTGGAGAGTTTAATGGAATAACTATACAACATCAAGTGGGACATTGTAGGACCGAGCGAAGTCCGAAGAACGGAAGAAAAGCTGATACAATTACAAGATAGTCTCCACCTGTTCTACTATAGAGGTAAGGACAAACCGAGAGGTTGCTGGTAACGTAGTCAAGTTCAGTAGTTTATCAGACAGGGTAGCTTGGATTGTGATTAAGCTGTGTAAAAGGTACACTCTAAAAATAGTTCAGGCGAGACGTTAGTAAATTTTGCAGAAAACTACAACATTAGGATAATGAACATTTTCTTCCAAAAGCGCATAGGTTGTATATGGACCTGAAGAAGTCCAAATGGAACAACAAAGAACGAAGTAGACTTCATATCAGGAGATGAGAGGAATAGTAGGTTGCACAGCTAAATTCGATTTCAGAGCCGAAAGAAATAAACTAGTTTTAAAAAAGAAAACCAGCCTTGCAAAGGTTAAGGATAATAAGACGAAATTTCAGTTAGAAATTAATAACAAATTCGAAGCTCCAAGATCCAACTGGGACATTGTCGAAGATATAAATTTAAATTTAATGAATATCATTAGGGAATCGGCAGAGAAAATAGGAAGTACAAAAAGTATTAAACAAAACAAATACTCTAAAGCTGAAAATGACCTAATTAAAAGAAGAAGAACCATGCACATTAAAAGCAGGAAAGACGAAATAGAAAGAATAGAACTAAACATGCTTATCAACAGAAGGCAAAGATCAAAGAAAAAAAAGAAAATTATGGATGAAATGGAGGAAACTATTCGGAAAAGTAAAAGTATTAAAGGGACCGAGCTCAGACATGCTTTAGGAAGACAGCAAACGATATGTTTGAAATATAGAAATGGAGCAATCATTAACTGCAGAGACAGAATGGTAAAAAGCGTAGAATATTATCAAGAGCTTTACACGTCGAAGACCGTAGTTGAGTCAGTAAATTCATCTGTAGATGTTAGTAGTGTACCAGAGATTACAAAGGAAGAAGTAGAATTTGCTCTAAAAATATGAAACGAAGAAAAGCACCTGGGGAAGATGGTATATCGATAGATCTCTTGAAAGACGCAGGGAAAGAAGTTCATATTAAGTTAGCTCAGTTGTACACCCAGTGCTTACGTGAAGAAAGCGTCCTGAATCGTGGTGCAATGCTATAGTAATTTTGCTTCATAAAAAGGAGACCAGAAGGACCTTAGTAACTTTCGACCGATTAGCTTGCTATCAAATGTATATAAAGTATTTTCCAATATTCTTACAAATACATTACGTAAAGTTTTAGATGGAAACCAACCGAGAGAACAGGCAGGCTTTAGGAGCACATATTTGACTCTAGACTATTTGCAGGCGATTAACCAACTAAATGAAAAAACGATAGAATAAATCATACCTTTGTGTTTAGCTTTTGTACATTACGAGAAGGCCTTTGAATCGGTAGAACAAATAGCAGTACTAAAGTCTTTACGCAAACAGGGTACAAACGAACAGATCGTAAGGGTTTTAGAAAAGATTTATGCAAAAGGTACCGCTGTAATTCGACTACATCAAAATAGAGAAAAGATCAAGATCGAGAAAGGAGTACGGGAAGGCGATACCATTTCACCCAAATTCATTACAGCTTGCTTGGAAGATATATTCAAAAGGTTGAGTTGGGAAGAGAAAGGTTTGAAGGTTAAAGGCAAATATTTGAACCACCTAAGATTTGCAGATGACATTATTCTTATTTCAGAAAAAGATATGCTGAGTGATTTTAACAAAGAACGTATCAAAGTATGTTTAAAAATGAATAAGAGCAAAAGCAAAGTAATGTTCAACACGAAAGTTCAAAGTTTAGAGATTATAGTCGATGGTGAGAGTCTTGAAGAAGTTGAGGAGTATGATTATTTAGGGCAGATGGTGAAGGTGATGAAAGATCATGATAATTAAATAAAAAGACGCATAGACGCCGCGAGATGGGAAGCGTGGAAGAGGGAGACCAGACAGAAGGTGGAGAGACGAGATAGAAATGTTCGCAGGAGTGACGTGGCAGATGTTGGCGAGTTCGTGTTAATCACGGAATGCTATGAAGGAGGCCTTTATTCAGCAGTGGACTCAGGATGGCTGATTTGATTGATATGTATGTATGTATGAATATAGATATATATATATATATATATATATATATATATATGTATATATATATATATACATATATATGTATGTATATATATGTATGTATATACATATATATGTATGTATATATATATATATGTGTATATATATACATATATATGTATATATATGTATATACATATGTAATATATATGTATATATTCATGTATATAATATATATATGTTTATATATTATATATACATATATATGTATATATATGTATGTATATATATATATACATATATATATGTATATGTATATACATATGTATATATTCATATATATAATTTATATATGTTTATGTATATATTATATATATGTATATGTATATGTATATATATATATATATATATATATATATATATATATATATATATATATATATATATATAGAGTGTGTGTGTGTGTGTGTGTGTGTGTGTGTCTGTGTGTGTGTGTTTGAAACTTTAACAACAAATGAAAATGTGGGTTAGATATGGGTTCTCTCCGCTACGCCATCGGTTGGGACAAATTTGCAAATCTGTATTTTCAGCTTCCGCCAGCGCATAAGTGGCCCTCAGTAAGCCACAACTCGAAGTTTGTCCCAAGAAGGATTCTTGAAGACACATCGCAACCATGAGATTCGCCGACGACATCTACAGATGCTCCATGGCCGAGAACCCGAAGAAGAGGAACAGGAGCCTGGACGACGAGGATGACGTCGAGGAGAGGCAATGAGGAGACGCCTCAACCACGAAGGACCCGGAGGACCCGGAGGACACTTTGGAGAGGAACATCGTCCACAGGTGCGCACCATCGAGTGCTCCTGCTGTGAGCCGATGGAAGTAGACGAAGTGTGAGGTCCTCAGGTCGGCGAGGGTCGCCAAGGAAGACTTGGACTGAAGAATGAGAGGATTTGATATCTACCAAACACCATCAAATCAAAAACCAAATCGGTATAGTAGTTTCAGGATGAAGTCTGTTAGACTGTTTAACTGCACACTTAGAGATATACGATATAAAATAGATTGCTCAGTAGACTCTTTCAAACATC
>NC_134782.1:6585158-6587658 GCF_046742065.1 Oratosquilla oratoria
TAGTTTCGTGCCAACCTCTTCACTTGTCAACAGGTGGATCTCTTACTCCTCCTCCTCCTCCTTCTCCTCGTCTTCCTCCTCTTCCTCTTTCTCCTCTTCTCCCTCCTCTTCCTCTTCCTCCTTCTCTTTTTCCTCCTTCTCCTCCTCTTCCTCTTTCTCCTCTTCCTCCTCCTCCTCCTCATACGCCTCCTCTTCCTCCTCATCCTCATACTCCTCCTTTTCATATTCCTCCTCCTCTGCCTCCTCCTCTTCATACTCCTCCTTCCGCTTCTCTTCTTTATACTCTTCCTCCTCTTTCTCCTCCACCTCCAACCTTTCCTCCTCCTCTTCTTCCTTCTCCCTCCTCTTCCTCCTCTTCCTCCTCTTCCTCCTTCTCCTCTTCCTCCTCTTCTGAGGCCCACCTTGGGCCCCGCCCTTTGAATCCTGATGCCTCCAGATGGCGCGATGGCCGAGGTTTAGCATTCTGATCGTCTTGGCTAAGAAACCCAATTAAGCCTCTGATACTCCCTGACCTTGAACTGTTCCCTGTGAATGCAAGGGCCGGAGGTGCGTGCGCAGGGTGGGTAGGGGGGAGAGGATAGCTGCCGTCGTCTTCGTGTCACTGCTCCCCACCTCCTCCCCCACCTCCTTCTCCTCCCCCGAACCTAGGTAGCAAAACTGTTAGATCACATAGATCTGCTTTCCGCGTCCTCCGTCGTATCTATGAACAGAACTAATTTAGGCATCAAACAGTTTTCGGAAGAAAAATGTCGTCATTTATTATATACACACACACACACACACACACACACACACATATATATATATATATATATATATATGTCGTTATTTATTATATATATATATGTATGTATATATATACATATAGATATGTGTATATACTGTATATACGTATATATATATATATACATATATATAAATATATATACAGATATATATATATATATCCATACACACATATATATATTTATATATATGTAGCTAAATACATATATATACATATATATATATATATATATATATATATATATATATGTGTGTGTGTGTGTGTGTGTGTGTGTGTGTGTGTGTGTGTTTGTGATTTATTCGCGTATATATATATACATATGTATATATATTTATATATATATACATGTATGTAAATATATATATACACATATATATACATACATATATATATGTATATATACAGTATATATATATGTATATATATATATATGTATCTATATACGTATGTATGTATATGTATACGCGAATAAATCACAAAAACACGTGATTCACAAAATCTGTAATAAACCACTTGGATAATAAAATGAAAGGTGACCGAACGTTTTCCTCTATTTAAGACATTTTCAAAGGTACAGAGTAAGGTAGCAGTGACATTATATATACAAAAGAAGCACACAATGGGGGAATTAGGAATAATAATGAATATAAGAAAGGACATTGGTTGGTTTCCTGTAAACAATTTAAGCTTATTACCAGTTTTAAATTAGATGTTTACAGGAAACCAACCAATGTCCTTTCTTATATTCATTATTATTCTTATCACCACCCTAAGAATAAAGTATCAGTATTCACCTCAAAGTTTTTAAGGGTATTTGGAGTTTGTTGCTCAGAATTTTTGGACTAAGAAATTGAAACCATTTATGACATTGGTAATAAATTAAAATATCCAAAACACTTAATTGAAGTAGCTCAAAACACAGCAAAGAAAACTCTTTATAGTCTTACTGTTAATCATCAATTCAGTTTTAAGAATATTTTAACCTTCCCTTTTCATCAAAATTTTGTTAGTTTGACTCGTACTTTTAATAAATTTGGTGTCCAAGTTGTCTTTAAAAATAACAACACTGTTAAAAACAGGTTGATTAAAAATTCACCTGCTTGTAATGAAGGCTGTGTTTATAGTATCCCTTGCAAATTTTTTAATTTTAATTATATTGGACAAACAGGCAAGGAATTAAAATTGAGAATAAGCCAACGTAAATATAACATCAGAACAGGGCAAGTTTCAAGTGGGTTGTTTTTGCATTTAAGGGATTTTTATCATTACATTGATTGGGATAACACAAAGAAAATTGTCTTAAGTAAGGATAATAAGGAGAGGAATACCATAGAATCATGTTATATAAAAGCTTCATTTGAGAACAACATGAATATGAGTATGGGAATGTATAAATTAGATAACTTCGTAACGTCCGGCAGTGCTGAAAGAGTGAGGTTACAATTGGACCTGTCCTAATTCCCCCCTAGTGTGCTCTTTTTGTATATATAATGTCACTGCTACCTTACTCTGTGCATATGAAAATGTCTTGAATAGACGAAAACGTTCAGTCACCTTTCATTTTATTTTCCAAGTGGTTTTATTACACGTATATATATGTATATATATATATATATATATATATATATATATATATATATATATATATATATATATATATATATATATATATATATATATATACACACACACATATATATGTATATATATATA
>NC_134782.1:6602658-6605158 GCF_046742065.1 Oratosquilla oratoria
TTGAGAATCATCTGCAAAAATAATTATGATTATTTTTGTACTTGAACTATCCCTTGGTTCTGCTCTGCTATCCTTCTTAAATATTTACCTCTTCGGTGCAACTTTGAGTTTACAGATAAAGGAGAGGAGGAGGAAGAGAGGAAGGAGAAGGAAGAGGAGAAGAACGAGGTGGAGGAGGACAAAAAAAGGAAGCCGGAAAGCCAGAGACTAAGACTTCTGGACTGAGGCCAAGAAGTTTGTGGCTTAGGAAGAAGGAGGGAAGGAATGAAGGAAAGAAGGAATGAAGGAGGGAATGAAGGATGGAATGAAAGATGGAAGTAAGAAGGGAAGAAGGGAAGGAAGGAAAGAAAGAGGGAAGGAGGTATGGAAGGAATGAGGGAAAAGGGAAAAGAAGGAATGTATGAAAGAGAGAAGAAGGGTTGAAGGAGGGAAGGGAGGAAGGAAGGAAGAAGGGAAGGAAGGAGGTAAGGAAGGAATAAAAGAAACGGGGAAAGGAGAAAGGGAAGGAGGAGGGAAAGAGTGAAGGAGGAGGGAAGGAAGGAAGAAGAAAAGAAAGGAAGGAAAGAATGAGGGAAGATGGTAGTGCAGAAATGAAGGAAAGGGGAAAGAAGGAAAGAAGAAGGGAAGGAAGGGGGGAATGAAAGAATAAAAGAGGAAGGAAGGAAGGAGGGTGGGAAGGAAAGAAGGAAAGAGGGAGTGAAGGAAGGAAGGAAGGGAGGAGAGAGGGAGGAAATGAAAAAAGAAAAGAGGGAAGGAAGTAGGAAGGGAAGGAAAGAAGGAGAGAGGGAAGGAAAGAAGGAAGGATGGAAGGAGAGAGGAAGGGAATGAATGAATGAAAGAAGGAAAGAAATAAGGATGGAAGGAGGGAATGAGGGAATGAAGGAGACCCTGGAGGCTTGTCGGTACCGATTCCTTCGTCTCCTTAGCTCCCTGCAGTGCGGCAGTCGACTTATCTAAATGTACTTAACACGTCCATCTCCATGTCCATATTCTCTCTCTCTCTCTCTCTCTCTCTCTCTCTCTCTCTCTCTCTCTCTCTCTCTCTCTCTCTCTCTCTCTCTCTCTCTCTCTTTTAATCCTGATTTTATTTGGGTTTTATCCGGATAAAGAGGACCATCCCCGCTAGAGGGGCAGGGCATAAAAATGATATTAATAGTGATGGCGATATTACGAATGCTAATATGATGATAATAATAATAATAATGATAATAATAATAATAATGATAATGTTAATAATGATAATAATGATAATGATAATAATAATAATAATAATAATAATAATAATAATAATAATAATAATAATAATAATAATAATAATAGATAAATAGATAAACTAAGAAATAGATACATTAGTTAACACTGATCGATGAACAATGACAAGAGGGTAAGGACTTCTCACAAAAAAAAAAAAAAAAAAAAAAAAAACACCACTGGAGAACGACAAAACCATTAGGAGACCCAAGAGGACTTCGGAGAGGTGAACTGACACAGAGGGAGTAGGTATATCAGGAGGCGGCCGGGCGGGCAGGCATGCCTCCTACCGGTTCCTGGTGGTCCAACCGGTTCCGTGCAACCGGCTCCCCGGTCCCTGCGGACAGGACGGACGGATCGGTGGCCGGACGTCTGTCGGACCCGGGTACCTCCTTATCCGGATGATTGTTTCCATATAAATTCTCCTTAAACCCTATTTTGTCATCCGTGCGAGTCCTCATCTTCGACGGGTTTTTTTTTCCAAGGATAGAAGCCCTGGTTATTGTCTGTGAAATGCTACTAGTAGTCCCACTGTGTTGCCTGCGTCAGGAGAGAATTTTGGTAGAATTTAGGTTCGATATTGTCCTCACTCCCTTTTCTATATAGATATGTGGGTGTTCACGCTCCCGCGTGCACACAGACACACACACACACACACACACACACACACACACACACACACACACACACACACACACACACACACACACACACACACACACAAGAACGGAATGTATTAAAAATTGGTAAATGTTCATGAAAGGCCTTCAGTAAATTAATCAAAAGGAAAAGAAGCAATTACTTAAAGGAAAAGAGACGAAGGAGCTGGGAATGTTGGTAATGGATAACTTGTCATCCGACAATCGTATCAAGAAGACTGTGGGTGACTAGTACAGGTTCTTGACGAGTTTGAGAGTAGCATTCCACTGCATGGACAAAGAGACGATGAAGGAAACATATATACAGATTCTTGTCCGCCTTGGACTGTATATGATTAGTTTAAGTGATTGAAGGGAGTAGACAGAACTGACGGAGAAGATCTCTTGGTTTGGGACGGGAGTACATCATGAGGTCATGTGGACAAGTTGAAATAGACCTTATGGCTGAGTGATGGGAAGAAAATATAATTATCTGTACAGATGTTCTCATGTCAAAACACACACATACACACACACACGCGCGCGCGCACGATACATGCATTTGAAACTAGATATGATAATTGGAAATCAAGGATATAAATTAAGTTGGA
>NC_134782.1:6612658-6617658 GCF_046742065.1 Oratosquilla oratoria
TACAGTATATACATATATATATATATATATACATATATATATATATATATATATATAAGCACATTATATATATATATATTTACATATATATGTATATATGTATAGATATATATATAGATATATGTCAAGACATTCTGACAGAATGACGTAAGTGGAATGGGAAACACAGGAGTCTTAGTCTCCTGTGTTTCCTATTCCGCTTACATCATATATGTATATATAAGCACATTATATATATATATATATATATATATATATATATGTATGTATGTATGTATGTATATAATATATGTCTACTTATCAATGTACCTATATGCATACTTGCTTACATATATCTAGATTGAAATTTACATTGGCTTTGTGTATGTTTGTCTTTGTGCACGTGTGTGCATGTACTCGTATATGTGTGCGTACTCGCGCAGTTGTGTGTTCGCACAAAACTCTCGGTGTCTGAAAGTATTTGTGGGTTAGTATGCTGTGAGTCTGTTCCCGATCCCGGTCCAGTAAAAGAAATCTGGTCATCTTTGTACTCGTTCTGGGAAAGGGGGGTGGGCGGGGGTGGATGGTTGATGATCGAAGCCCCTTTGCCCTGTTTGCTGTCACATAGTTCCCATTGCCTTTTTTTTTTTTGTATTATGTTCTTCTTATTTTCCTCTAACCTTTCTTCTCGCCTTCCTTTTCCCTCCTCTTTTTTTCTTCTTTTTATCAATATTTTCTTCCTCATCCACGTTTTCCTCCTGACACTGTGCCTTTCCTCAACCGTCCTCTTTTTCTTCTCTTCCTTTGCTATGAATTTTCCTTATCAGTCCTCTTTTTTCTCTTCTTCTTTTCTGTCTTTCCTCGTTCCTCTTTTTCCTCCTCCTCCCTCTCTGCCTTTACTCACTCTTTTCTTCTTTCTCTTTCCATTTCCTCGCTCCCCTTTAAATTCCTCTCTCTTCCTTGCTCCCCCTTTTCCTCTCTCTCCCTCGCTCCCCCTTTTCCTTTCTCTTGCTTGCTCCTCCTTTTCCTCTCTTCCTCGCTCCTCCTTTTCCTCTCTTCCTCGCTCCTCCTTTTCCTCTCTCTTATTCTTTCTCGCTTATTTCAGCAATGCTGCTATTTGCCTCGCCCAACACCTCGCCTCTCTCCCACCTCCTCCTCCTCCTCCTCCTCCTCCTCCTCCTCTTGGGAGAGGAGAGAGGAGAGGAGAGGAGAGGAGAGCGGCCTCCGCTTTCCAGGTCCTTCACCTCCAGCGGCCGGGAAGGGAGGGAAAGGAGGTAGGAGGGAGGTTTGGGGGGAAGGAGGAGTGGAGGAAGAGGAGGAGTAGAGGGAAAGGAGGTAGGAGGGAGGTTCGGTGGGGGAAGGAGGAGTGGAGGAGCAGGAAGAGGAATGGAAGAAGAGGGAAAGGAGGTTCGGGGGGAAGGAGGAGTTGGAGGGGTAGGAGGAGGAGTGGAGGAAGAGGAGTATAGGGAAAGGAGGTAGGAGGGAGGTTCGGAGGAGAAGGAGTTTGAGAAGGAGGAGTGGAGGAGGGGAAGGGGAGGAGGAATTGGAGGGGAGGGGGAGGAGGAGGAGTTGTAGGGGAATAGGAGTTGGAAGGGAAGGGGAGGAGTTGTTGGAGGGGAGGAGTAGGAGGAAAAGGAGGAGGAAGAGAAGGAGGAAAGGTGGAGGAAGAGGAGGAGGAGTAGGAGGAGCCTTGGGCCAGGGAGCGAGGAAGGAAGGAAGGATAGTAAGACGAACTCACTAAGTGCGTAAGAGTATGCAGGGTCAGAAGACGGGGAGCGGGGGGAGAAGTGGACGGACGAGGGGGGAGGGGGAAAGGTGGGGAGGCTGGAATGGCGGGGGGATAGAAGCACCATGGATATGGGGGGAGGTTAACCTCCCCACCCATCTTCAGCTGAATGAAATATTGTAGTGCTTAATAGAATCCTTAAAGTAGCCTACGTTACCGTTCAGAGGGAGTTGGGGGTTGTATAAATTAATCATGATTAATGTTTTATTTTCATTACTGATTATAAATTACTAATAATAAATTACTGGTTAATTAATTAATTAATTACTGGTTATTGATTATTAATGAATTATTACTGACTATTAAAGGAGAACCACCCCACGACCCATAGAGGACGTCAGCGTGGCAAAGAGATTAACCCCCAAACTCCGGGAGTGGGATCCCTCAACTGAATAAAATCGTCTGACGGCAGCCATAAAATATTATGCAAATGGGGCCGTCGCCCCTGAAGGGTCAAGGGAGTGAGGGAGGGAGGGAAGTGAAAAACCCCTTCAAGAAGTGAAGAGGCGTTTGGGAAGGGAAAGGGTAAGGGAGTTGATGATAGCGAGATGGCCTCTGTGTTAAATGAACTTGACCAGGGATTGGTATTTCGCTCACCAGCGTTTCTATCCTTGGGAATCAGTTCGCGCCGAAGAGGTGGGGGGTCGTAGATAGATTAAAGTAAGGCAGGAGAAAAGAAAGGTAATCGAATTTAAAAGTGAAAAGCTTTGTTCTTTGAGTGCAGATTAGTCTCCAGTCTTAGAAGAACGCCACGTGACGCTGGTCCGTAAGGATATCGCTTAAAGTCTCTAGGATATTGACTGCATAAGATTTAAGCAATCAATACCCCATATGAGGGAGTCGCGTGGGGTGAGGAGGTAAATACAGGTAGCAAGGTGGAGACGGAAGGAGGACAAGGAAACTATGAGGGCGTGGGCGTGGATGTGGGCGTCAAAGACGAATCCGGTGAACACTGGGGGGAAGGGGAGGGGGGAGAGGAACCTGGTACCGGAGGAGGAAAGGTGGAGTACCGGGAGGAACCGGAGGAGTAGATGTGAAGTACCTGGTACAACCGGATGACCTTAGTCCACAAGAACGTGGTTGGGGTTCGCCTAAGCTGAATAAAGTCGCCTGTGCAGGGTCGTGGGATGGGGTGGAAGGGAGCGAGGGAAGAAAGGAAGGAATCCACTCGTTGAAGGGAGTGGAATCGAGGATGGAAGGGAAGGGTGGAAGGGAGCGTAAGCTGGGAGGATAAGAGTGATAGAAGAAGCTATTGTTTATTTCATATATTCAAATAATTTATTTGCTTATTTGTAATCTTGTTTGATTATTAGATTATTTATTTATATATGTATTCATTCATATAGTCATTCAATCATTTATCTGTTTGTTTATTCATCATTTCATTTGTCAATTTGATTATTCGTTTTGTTTATTTAATTTTTTTCAATTTTTCTTTAAGGAAGAGAAAAAGAGTAAAATTTTCTTGAAGTGGAAAGGAATAAGAGTAAAAAGAAGAACAGAAAGAAGATTAATAACAAACGACATGAAGGAATGTAGATGGAGGAGCGAACGAGGAAGGAGAGACGGGAGGAGGAGGAGGAGGAGGAGGAGGAGGAGGAACGAGGGAGGAATGACCTCGGGCGATGGAAAGGCTTGACGTCATCCGGGAAGGCGGGAACGGGAAGGAGAACGCGGGGAGTTTGGGATCTGAGTTCGATGGAGTTGGGGGCAATCGAACTCAAGTTCGATGAAGTTGAGAAAGACTGAAGACTAAGAAGGAGCTCTTGGATGGTCATACCCAAGAGGCCGAATGGAGTTGTAAAAAAATAATGAAAGATAAATAGATTAAATTAAGGAATAAAAATATATAAATATGTAGATAGATAAATAGATATATATACAAACAAAGAAAATTAAGATCGGATAAGATAAATAAAAAGACTTAGGAACTTGAGGGATGAAGTGAGAGTGTAGGAGAACAGGAGGCCGGATAGAATGGAGGAGGACGGGTAGGAGGAGGAGGAGGACAGACGAGTGGAAACCGGTTAGTATGCAGGAGTGTTGAACGAGAGGAGTGTAGGAGTCAAGTTCTGTGGGGAGTGAGCGGTCACTAACACCTTTTCCCTGTGACCAGAGATGGGGAGGGGGGGAAGGGGGAGAGGGGGCTGGAATTGGGGGTGGGGGGGATGCTCGTCGGGAGGCTGTCGTAGAAGAGTGGGTCTTCAACTTATGGTCCATGGACATCTTGTGGTCCGTGACATATTCGATCTTATGTGCTGTGTCTTGCGACACTGCTTCTGTCCCGGGGCAGTGGGCGAGATGCAGTGATGACCCGTCACCCAGGAAGAGCCAAGATAAAAGGGAAGGTGGGCTGGTGAATGGGAGTGGAGTATGTGGGGATGAAATGGGTGGAAGTGGAATTATGCCTTGGACTTTGGCTACCTTCCTTGTCAGGGAGAAAAAGCCTTTGGTATATGTATGTATGTACGTATTTTGTTTTGATATATTTTTTAATTGTTTTTTTTTTATTATTATTTTTTTTTTATACGAAAACCAGCTGATGAAGATCCCAAAAGAGGAGTTTGCTGAATGCTTTGAAACGTGAAAGGGATGCTGGGAGAAGTTTGTGAGGTCCAAAGGAGACTATTTTGAAGGAGAGTAGGGCGCCATTGTTTTAGATTACGAGTTTTTTTTTTTTTTTAATCGTAAATGGCTGGTTACTTTCCGGACAAACCTTGTATCTTTTATTTTATTTTTCGTATATATTTTATTCTCTTTTATTCTATTTTGTTTTATTTAATAGATTTTCAAATGTTTTATCTTATTTACATATTTTTTCAATTCATTTTTATATCTATTCTATTTTGTTTTATTTATTCATTTATCTATTTATCTATTCATCATTATTTTATTTGTCTACAAGGCGTTGACTACATTTAGTAATACACAGCAAATTTATGCTTCTAACTTTGGATATACAGAAAATTCAGTACGAAAAATACACACAGTATATACTATTTTGTATTATCTCTCAAATTTCTGTTTGTAATGGAAATGTTTGAAATTAACATGTTTGCTCTCTGTCATTTTCTGTATCACGACTAAAAAATAGTCATAATAAAATAGAGTTTTTGTTGACCTTTACCCGAGATAAAGGTCAACGAAAAATCTATCCATAAAGGTGAAAAGGTGAGGAGCACCACGCAAGGAGGCGCTGAATGGCTGCGGCCGAAGCCGTCACCTTCGCCCAGTT
>NC_134782.1:6622658-6632658 GCF_046742065.1 Oratosquilla oratoria
ATGACACGGGAGAATGGTACCGGTAAGAACGTAGGGGGAGGAGTTTTCTTCAAGTAGAATATGCTATGTACCGGAGGAGAGGTGAGTTATCAGCTTGTAAAATATGCTGGAGAGAGAGTTATTTTCGTCAGCGATAACCAGCGCTTCTATGTATTAGGACAATACCACACCGGAGATATGTACTCGTAGCGACGATGCAAGAGGGATAGTATAAAATAAAAAGTAATTAGTACTATTTTATGAATATAAATGATTTGCTAAACCGTGTGAAAAGGCAAAAGACATCATAAAGTTGTGCTATCTAGTGGCGCTAATAGATAACTTCATTGAAGTAATAGGTTAAGATATATTTGCTAAGAGTTTCATAAAGTATATGAAATAGTATATGTTACGTGTCGAGTTCCCTTCCAACATGATCATGGTTGAAATTTATATTGATTACAAAGCGAGTTGGTAGTTATAGTTAATTGAAAATATAGAAGATAAGATGTTAATTTTCTTTATGCTGTTCTTATCAGTGATGTGTATAATATAGTCTGCTTGTTATGATATGGGGAAAGGGTAATATTACCCTGGTCCCCATACTACAGAAAGATATTAGCAAACTAGAAAGAGTGCAACGGAAAGTGACAAAAATGATACCAAGGCTATGAAATCTGCCATATGAAGAACGACTTAAAGTCTAAATTTATTCTCACTTTCAAAAAGGAGGATGCAAGGAGATTTAATCGAGGTTTTTAAGATGTTCAAAGGCTTTGATATCAATCTCGAAGATTACTTCTCATTAGACCAATCAAATACAAGACGTCACGATTTTAAAGCAATTGATAAAATATTTACGACGAATGAAAGTAAGCACTTCTCTAACCGGGTTGTTAATGTGTGGAATTCATTAACTTTCACCGTCATTGAAAGTAACACAATGACAACATTCAAAAATCTATTAGATAAATATTTGGACTCTAATCCGCAAATAAAATAATATCCTTTGCAATAAAAGATCTGACCCGGCATCTAATTGTAATTGGATAGGATAGTGGTAGCAGTAGTGTTAGTTCATCTTCTATCGCCTAGTTGCCCTGTTTTCTTCACTGTAGCTTAGTATAGTTAACAAACAGCCTCGTTAATACCAGTAGGTCTGCTGTTGTTTGTTCTTCCTTTGTGTTCCTTTATCCTTCCCCTTTCCTTTTCCCCCCTCTTCCTTTTCCTTCCCCTCCTCATTTCCCTTCTCCTCATTCCCATTTCTCCTCATGTCCCTTCCATTCCCCCTTCCCTTTCTTCCTCCTACTTGACGTTCCCCTCCTTCTCCTGCTGTTGCTGCTACTTTTGACCCTCATCCTCCTAATCCCTCTGCTATCACTCCCCCTCCACCTCACCATCTCCTCCTCCGCCTCCTAATCCTCCTGCCCCTCCTCCTCCCCATCTTTTCTTCTGCCTCCTCTTCCTCCTTCTCTTCTGCCTCCTCGTCCTCCTCCTTCTCCCTCCTCCTCGTCCTCCTCCTTCTCCCTCCTCCTCGTCCTCCTTCTCGTCCTCCTCCTCGTCCTCCTCCTCCTCAACAAGAAAACGACAACCTTGACGTTGGGGCTGGTCAAACTTTAGTGTTTGACGTCACGCCAGTATGACAAGATTTTTTTTTTAATTACTTTTCTTCGGATATAATCCTCAGTGCTTATGAAAACTGGCCTACTAGTCAGATATGAAAGCTAAATACAAACCCAAAAAATGACTACTTTTTTTTTTTTTTTTTTTTTTTTTTTTTTAAGGATAACCCTCTCGTCCTCTGCATACTTCACGAACATTGCCCAAGACAAGCGGCGCGCCTCGCTTGAGTTTATTGTGTCGCTTTTGTTCAATAATCTTTGCGCGTCTCTTTTGTTCAATTGTGCCTCGTGGACGTCGGTCCTCGGCAGTGAAGCTTCTGGACGGGTGACGTGAGTTCCAAGCTGGTCTGCGTCCCAGAAGCGGGATGAGGACTCGCCGAGGGTAATGGCGTAACATGAGGTTTCATAGTTTAAAAAAAAAAAAAAAAAAAAAATCATAAAAATAAAATAAATGGAATAAAATAAAATAGATAAATTAATAGATAAATAAATAAAATAAATAAGAGTAAAATATAAAATAGATAAATAGAAAAAAATAGAAATATAATAAAAATTATATGAGAAATCATCAACAGAATAAGCTGAAAAGTTAGTAAATAATTGAATAATTATATAAATAAATTTAAGATAGGAATAGGTAATTAGATTAGATAGGTAAATGAATTAAACCTCGGTTGTGCTTGTGACAACATTTCCTATATTCTAGTTTTGGAAAATGTTTAGATTTTGCTTTTAAAAGTGACAGTATTGGTCAAAAATCGGGCCATCTATGAGGTCTGAGATCTCATCAAGGAGAGAAATAGCTGTCGATCACGAGTCCAACACGTGATCTAAGACCGAAGTTAATTACTCGTACACATTCATACACACGCACACACGCTAACAGACAAACACACGCACACACACACACACACACACACACACACACACACACACACACACACACACACACACACACACACGTCTCAGTGGTAGTGTTCGCAACTGCTACTACAGCGGTCCGAGTTCGAATCCTGCGCAGGGCTGAAATAATTTTAGTATCACTACGCTGCGAGTCGTTATTCCAACTCTCATGGGCGGGGACTTGGGAGTGTGTGTGTGTGTAAGGTCACAGCATTACCCATAGATCGGTCATATATGAGCCATGAGCCCTCTTCCGGGAGGGTAATACCTGTCGATCATGAGTCCAACACGTGATCTAAGACCATGGTGAATCACACATTCCCGCACACACACACACACACACACACACACACACACACACACACACACACACACACACACACACACACACACACACACACACACATATACATGTACACACACAAATAATTTATGCGTGCATATTTGCTTTATCTACACTTGCATGCATCACTGGAATCAACAGATTGAAATAAGATGGAGTGCGCGTTATCATGGGCAATATATTGAAAGTGACAAGACTCGGAGAGGCCAGTCAGGGAAAGGGATAAACATGGAGTAATCTGATCATTTTTAGACTTACATGATGCATGTGTCCAGATATCAACATAATTCGCTTCGAAAAACTCCAAATAATTGACCATTTTATTAATTTATATGAATGATTTTTTTTTTCTTTCTTTTTGCGTTGGAGTAGATTATGTAGATTTGTTTACATGGAGGACGACTTGATGTAGACCAAGTGAACGAAGACATAAGGAGGAAAGCGAAACAATGTGGGGAAATGTGGTTTTGCATGGTAGGAAGGAATTTTCCTGAGGAATAGGAACGAAGGAATTTTTTGAAGTATTATACAGATTCCTTGCTGTGGATGTGCTGTGTCTTGCGACACTGCTTCTGACCCAGGGCAGTGGACAAGGTGCAGGGATGACCCGTCATCCAGGAGGTGCTAAGATAAGAGGGAGGGTGGAGGGGTGTGGAGTGTATTCAGGGATGGAATGGGGGGGGAATGAATTTATGCCTTTTCCTTTTTGGCTACCTCCCTTGTAAGGGGAAAAAAGCCTTGGTATATGTATGTACTATACGGATTCCGAAAATGTTAATATTAAATGGTGTGATGCCACTGTCGAGGCAAATAGGATGCTGGTTCGAACACAGGATACGGGTGTATACGTTCAGCTTAGAATGATAATAATTGGACTTTGGAAGGAAAGGGAGGGAGAGAGAGGGAGAGAGATAGAGAGAAAGAGAGGAGGGAGAGAAGTAAAGGCATCAGAGCGATGAGAGGTATTGCTGCAGTTAAAGAAATGAGAGAGAGAGAGGGAGGAGGGAGAGAGAGAGGGAGGAGGGAAAAGGATAGGAAAGGTAATGCTTGAGAATACATGGCAGTAAGAACAGGGGAACTCGTTTGTTTAAAGGAGAGAGAGAGAGAGAGAGAGAGAGAAAGGGAGGAAGGAGAGGGAAGGGAAAGGTAATGCTTGAGAATACATGATAGTGAGAACGGGAACTTGTTTGTTTAAGAGGGAGAGAGAAAGGGAGAGAGAGAGAGAGAGAAAGAGAGATGAGAAAACATGGCAGTCAGACCTGAAGGACTCGTTTGCTTAAAAAAAAAGAGAGAAAGAGAGAGAGAGAGAGATGGGGGGAGGGGGTAGGGAGATAGAAACGCAGACCGAAGCATGAAAATGCGAATTCATCATAATAATGGAAGATGCCACGGTGACTCTTGTCATCATAAGTCAAAATAGAACCGAGTCCGACTGCAACCCCGTGTATTTAATGATAGCAATAATGTTCTTGGGGTAATCTTCTCTCTAATACAATTTTTGTTAAAATGGAGAGCCACTGACGTTGTGATAATCTCGTATAGAGCTGATCGCTCAAAATTGCGGGACATTTTTTTCTTCCCTAATTGTTCAATGTGGAACAAATTTCCAATATTCATCTGGCTTTTGGAAACCTCTGTTCCTAATTGAACAATGAGAAAAAAAATTCTTCGCAATTTTAAGCGATCAGTTACACATCGTCAGGACGTCAGTGGCTATCCAATTACAATGTATATAGCAATAAATGATAATAATGATATGGGGAGGAAAAACATCGCATGAAAATGAAGAATCATGTGCCTGAAAACGACGACATGGGCGTGGGATTATCCACAAGGATAGAAGCGCTGTTATACTACAATTCGTTACAACAACAGCTCCTATGAACGGAGAAAGACAATGCTGTTTCTCTACCCTGTTGCAGGTTAAGACACTTGGCAATTAAAAAAATGAGATTGAAGTAAGTTTTTGGAAATGAAGAAAAAAATGTGTAGTTAATTTTTGGAAATATTTGGTGTGAAAAAAAATCTCATTATAAATAAACGTAAAATTACAAGAGAAACTAAGAACGAGAAAACCAAAGTAAATAAGTAGACGAATAAATGAAAAAATAAATACAAATAAAAAGTAAAAAAAAAAATACATAGCGTCATATGAGAAATATGAATAACAAAGCCCAAATTACACACAAAAAAAAACGAGACTGGGAAGAAGATGAGAAGATTATCCCCGCTAGTACCGAGGAAATCGCAGGCATAAGAACATAAGACCTCTGTGTTATGATAAAATGGTTTTACCTCTCACGAGCAAGCAAGGAAGGACGGGAGAGCCCAGAGGAGTGGAGTGGGGAGGAAGAAGCACAAATGGAAGAGCCGAGACAATAATAACTCTTATCGTAACCTAACCTAACTTTATTTAAGTTAACCTAACCTAACTTCACCTAACCAAGTCAAGGCTAATCTATCCTATCCTAGCCTAATTGAAACTAAACTAACCTAGCTTAACCTAACCTAATCTAGCCTAACCTAGCCCAACTTTAACTAACCTAACCTAGCTTAACGTAACACAACCTGAACTAATTCAGCCTAACCTAACCTAACTTAAACTAACCTAGCTTAACGTAACCTAGTCCAACCCAACCTAACCTAATGCAGCCTAATCTAGCCTAACTTAAACTAAACTAACCGCACCTAACCTAATCCAGTTAAACTTAATATAACTATCATAGACATCAGCCACAACTTCAAAATGTACACGGGGGCACATGACGTTACTCGGAATTCAGTAGTGGGAAGGGACCCGTCGTGTCCGAGGTCGGGGAAGGGACTCGTTGAGAAAGAATTTCGTTTCTTGCTGAAGCCGGGATCCGCATGGCCGAGTTTCCAACGGGTGTCTTGTCTGTGTGGCGCCGGCTTCTTCTCTTTTT
Organism: Oratosquilla oratoria; assembly: GCF_046742065.1. Classification (NCBI taxonomy): domain Eukaryota; kingdom Metazoa; phylum Arthropoda; class Malacostraca; order Stomatopoda; family Squillidae; genus Oratosquilla; species Oratosquilla oratoria. The sequence goes on from NC_134782.1 coordinate 6,628,430, forward strand.
CTCTTCTCCGGTCTCATCTTTTCTCACTCTTTTCTTATCTCTCTCTCTCTCTCTCTCTCTCTCTCTCTCTCTCTCTCTCTCTCTCTCTCTCTCTCTCTCTCTCTCTCTCTCTCTCTCTCTCTCTCCCCTTCACTCTCTCTCTCTATCTCTTTATCTTTCTTTTCTCTTTTATTCTTGCATAGTCCATAACAAAAACAGTTTATTTATGTTATCTATTCATTTATTTTCATTTATTTGTTTCATTTTATTCATATCTTATTTTCTTACTTATTATTTATTTATGTACTTATTTATCTTACGCTATTATTTATCTTTATTTATTTATCTATTTATTTTGTTTACTCGTCTTCTTTTCCTTCACTGCCCGAGTACTCGCGTCGTTTCCCTTATAAGTTCTCCCCGCTCTTCGGGCGACCTTCTTCGTCTGTTGAGAGACTCTTCTTTCCCTCGCGGCTTCCAGAAGCTTCTGCCCTTCGTTCTTCGGCCAGACCTCTCAACAGAAGTATTCGGTTTTTGTTTTTTTTCTAACCTTCATGGTTTTCCACTCCCACCTTTTTCTGTATGATTTCCCAACTCCTCCCTGTCCTCCTCTCCACCTTCCCCTCCCCCCTTCCCCCTCTCCCCTCCTCTCCCTCAGTCTCCTTGTATGGGGTGTTGACAACACAAGTTTTATGCAGTCAATACATCATTTTCAAAGTAAATATTTCAAGGATTTTAGTGACGCCCCTACAGACCAGAGTCACCCAGTGCTCATTTATGGCTAGAAACTAATCTCAACTCAAAATAGAATGTTGATCAATTTTTATCTTCCCCTCTCCCTCCGTTCTTGTATCCCTCTGACTCCGCCTCCTAGGCGCAATTTTATCCCAAAGGATAGAAGCGCTGGTTATTGCAGAGGAAATGTTAAATGCCTTACCTCCCCCAGTTCCTTCCCCCCATGTTTATCCCCCCATCCTCATCCCACCCCCATCCCCCACCCCCACCCTTGCCTGTCTACCTCCGCCTATGCTGACTCCTCCTTGTCCCGGATTTTGAAGAGCCTTAGCCTCCTCTTCCTCCTCCTCCTCCTCCTCTTCCTCCTCCTCCTCCTCCTCTTCCTCCTCCTCCTCCTTTTCTTTCTCCTTCTACTTATCTTCCTTCACCTCTTCTTCCTCCTCCTCTTCCTCCTTCACCTCTTCTTCCTCATTCTCCCTTTCTTCCTCTTCTTCTTTCTCTTCCTCCACCTTCTCTTCCTCCTCCTCTTCATCTTCTTCCTCTTTCTCCCCCTCCTCTTCCTTCTCTTCTTCTTTTTCCTTTTCCTCTTCCTCCTTGTATCGGACTTCTAAAGAGCATCCTCTTCCTCCTCTTCTTCCCTTTCCTCTACCTCTTCCTCCTCTTCCTTCTCCTCCTCCTCTTATTCTTCCTCTTCCTACACTTCCCTTTCCTCTACCTATCCTTCCTCCACTTCCTTTTCCTCTTCCTCTTTGTTTCGAGCTTCTAAAGAACACCTTCCTCCCTCTCCTCTTTGTCCTTCTCTTCGTCCTCCTGAGGACTCGTCCTCCCTTCTTCGCTCACGTCCTTTGAGTGACCTCTGCGTCCTGCCAGCGAGGTCCTTCACCTTATAATGCGCAGAGATGCATTCCTCCGGCCCCTCAGGCTTTTCCTTTCCCACGTCGTCCCAAACGCCCTCTGTCGCCTCTTGCGGCTTTGTCCTCCGTCTAGGATCCAGTGGTCCTCAACATGAAGTCCTTGGATCTCCCCCCCCAGGGGACCGAGGGGTCCCCAGTGGGTACATAAACCGAAAACTAGTGGAAGTTAGTGGGTGCTTAGTGATATGATTTAGTGTTAGATTTAGTGGTCTTTTCCAGGAGGCTAAAGAAGAACAGCAAGACATAAGTGTCTGGGATACGTGACGAAAGGCGGGTTTAGAGAACCTCTAGAGCAGTGGTTCCCAAACTAGGGGGCGCGCCCCCTAGAGAGGCATGAGGAGGATAAAAGGGGGCGGGCGTGAAGTCATCTGCTCAAAAATATTTGTTTAATTAGAATAATAAAATCATTCAAAGAACAAATATCTGCCATTACATACACTCCAACCCGTTTTCTATTAAGCTAGTTCTCCTTACACGTTTTGGACACGTCACCGATACCAACCACACTGACGCCACTGAGGGACTCGTCACAAACTCCCAATACTTCAATCCTAGAATTTCTAATCTTGTGAGGAAGAAGCAGCAGCATCCATCTCATTAAATTAGTTCATAAATTGTGCCTTAGTCTCATGAGTCTTTCCAAATATTATATGCCATGTTTTCAAATTATCTATTCTTAAAATTGCAAGTCAAATTTACCAATTTGCTAATGTTCAATCCTTTTTTTTCGTTTTTGGTTACTTAGATGCCTCTGGAATGTACTATTATTTGTTTGAGTGGCTTTCATTATTAAAATTTGATACAAACAGAAATCTGTTTTCCTGAACAATGCTAAGAAATAAATGCAAGAATCGTTTCACATGAACAAAAGAAGGAGTGGGGGCGTGCGGGTCTACTGGAAGCAAAGAGTGGGCGTGCGGGTCTACTGGAAGCAAAAAGTGGGCGTGCGGGTCTACTGGAAGCAAAAATGGGGCGTCAGGTAAGATAGTTTGGGAACCCTCCACTCTAGAGTCTAGATTTTCCCGCCTTTCACTTTCTTCAGATGTGGTTCCCTGCTTGAAAGTTGTCTTTAGTATATTTGTAATTCTTCTAATTGATCAATTCACTTATTCTTTATTTACTTTGATTTATCTATTTATCTTATCTTCATTTGCTTATCCATATATGTATTTGTTTATTTATCTTTATTTGTTTATTTATTCATTTCCGTTTGTTTTTTTTAATTGTCTTTCGTTCTAAAAAGAGCCTCTATTATCTTGTTTCCCAACCTTCTTCCTATCCTCTTCCTGTCCAATGAGATTCTTCTATCCACTACACTTATCAGTTTCCATCCAACATTCCCTCTCCTTCGTGGAGCTTAACTTTGTCTTCCTCGACCTAGCTTGCCCTTGTCCTTTTTTGTTCTTCTCTGACCTGGATTGTTCTTTACTGTCTTCCATGACCTGATTTGTCCTCTTTGTCCTTCTCTGACCTGGCTTGTCCTTTCCTGTCTTCCTTGACCTGATTTGTTCTCTTTGTCCTCTGACCTGGTTTGTCCTTTCCTGTCTTCCCTGACCTGATTTGTCCTCTTTGTTCTTCTCTGACTTATATTGTCCTTTCCTGTCTTCCCTGACCTGATTTGTCCTTCTCTGGCCTGGCTTGTCCTTCTCTGACCTGACTTCTCCCTCCATGTCTTCTCAGACGTGGTTTGCTTCACCCTACCCTTCATGACCTTACCTGACCTGCCTTGTATTCCCCGTCTTGGTTTTGTCCTCCCTGCCTTTCTTCGACCTATCTTCTTGTCCTTCTAGAGGCTTCCCTTGCCTCCTCCTCCTTCTCCTCCCCCTCCTCCTCCTCCTCTCCCTCCTCCACTCCCTCCTCCTCCTCCTCCTCCTCCTCCTCCTCCTCCTCCTCCTCTTCCACCCCCGACTCCACCCTTGACCAGGTGGCTAAGGCTAGTTATTCCTCCTCCTTCCCCTTCTCCTCCTCCTTCCCCTTCTCCTCCTTCACATCCTCCTCTTCCTCCTCCTCCTACTCCTTCACATCCTCCTCTTCCTCCTCCTCCTCCTCCTTCACATCCTCCTCTTCCTCCTCCTCCTCCCCCTTCACAGCCTCGTCTTCCTCCTCCTCCTCCTCCTTAACACCCTCCTCTTCCTTCTCCTCCTTTACTCTTTCCTCTTTCTCCTTCTCCTCCTCTTCCACTCCCGACTCCACCCTTGACCAGGTGGCTAAGGCTGGTTATACTTCCTTCCACCTTCTCTTCCTTCTCTTCTTCCTCCTCCTCCTCCTCCTCCTCCTCCTCCTCTTCCTCCTCCTCCTCCTCCTCTTCCATTCCCGACTCCACCCTTGACCAGGTGGCTAAGGCTGGTTTTACCTCCTTCTTTCCCTTCTCCTCCTTCTCTTCCTTCTCCTCCTCCTCCTCCTCCTTCTCCTCCTCCTCCTCCTCCTCCCCCTTCTCCAGAGGCCGGTAATTCTCCGTTGTTCACCGTCGCTGTTCACCTCTAAGTATGAACACATCTTCAGCCTCCCCCTCCCACCTCCTCCCACCTCCCCCTTCCTCCCCCCGATGATTCAAAGAGAACGGAGTTCGAGATAGCGGGGAAGGTGGATTGCGCCAAGATG
>NC_134782.1:6637658-6660158 GCF_046742065.1 Oratosquilla oratoria
TTTTTTTTTAAAGCATCCTAAGGTTTTCTTAAAACTTTTCTTAAGAAAACCAAATATTTTTTTTCAACTTTTCTTAAAACGACCAAAAATTTTCTCAAAACTTTTCCTAAAACAACCAATTCTTTCAGCGCTCACTACATGGTTACTAAGTCTATTACATTCATTAACCACAAGAACACCCAATCAAGTTTATATAGATATCGCCAATCACCCAGGTCCTTGTAATCACTTAGAAATATTCGATACTGACACCAAGTACACGAATGAGCAGACAGAACGCACTAAGTCTCGGCTATTTATTGGACTTGAACATGTAGTAAGACTGTGCCCTCGGAGAAGGACCTCGCGTCCAGTGTGGGAATCTCCTTTTCGATGCACAGAATGCATGACATGGCAAGTTCATTTAGGGTAGAAAATAATGGTGATTTGTGTACATTAACATGAAGAAAAAATATGTATGATATACACGAATAATGCATAGGCAAAAAAATAATAATGGTAGTGATGATAATGATAATAATCATAATAATAATGATAAGAAACATGATGATAATCTTGATGAAAATAAAAGTAATAATGATAATAATAAAAGTGATGATGATAATAATAACAATAATAATGATAAGATAATGATAATAACAACAACAATAATAATAATAATAATAATAATAATAATAATGATAATAATGATAATAATAATAATAATGATAATAACAATGACAGTAATAATAATAATAACAACAATAATAATGATAATAACATTGATAATAATACTAATCACAATGATGACAATATTAATGATAATAATAATAATGATAATAATGATAATAATAATAATAATGATAATAATGACAACATAATAATAGTAATAATAGTAATAATAATGATAATAACAATAATAATAATAATAATAATAATAATAATAATAATAATAATAATAATAATAATAATAATAATAAAAACAACCACAAGAACAACTAGAACGAAAATATGAATAAATGATAGATATATAAATGAATAAATAGATAATAAAACCGGTAGGGTACCACCTGTTAGAAACTCATAAAAACTGATCCAGTGAAATACGAGAGCGATCAACCCAACAATAACAAAAGGAGAGATATTAAACATAAACACTGTGACAGCCGTAAAGGAGAGGCTCCAAGGAGGATCAATCTACAGGGCGTGTCAGTTGTGCATCATACCTGATGTACATTAAAGGTCAGCTGATGTACAATAAAGGTCAGGTTTCTGAAAAAAGAACTTGTGACGCCAGCTGTGAGTAGTCGAGCTAAAGAATATGGGTCCCTTTCATTTTAAATAATTTGTTTAACCGAATAAATCGAGATGATCTGTTCGACAAGTAATGACCAAATAATTACATATTTGTCTTGTATGATCTGGTCAGCATAATGGTCAAAGTGTTCTTAGTATTGATTTTTGAATGTCACACTTCTCTGTGGTAGAATCGGGAGCAACACATACGCACACAGAAGCAACACATACGTACATACGCGCAAATACACACACACACACACACACACACATACACATACACACACACACACGCGCACACATACACATACACACACATACAGACGCAAACACACGCACATACACACGCACATACACATACACACACATACAGACGCAAACACACGCACATACACACACATACATACAGATGCACATACACACACATACGCGCTCACGCGCACGCATACACACACACATACAAACGCACACACACGCACATGCTCACACATACAGACGTGCAAACACGCACATACACACACACACACACACACACACACACACACACACACACACACACACACACACACACACACACACACACACACACACACACACACACACTAATGATGTGTTTTCTCTGTGCTTCTTTCTGATTCATAACTGATCGTATAGACAAATGGAACATAAGTTTCTGTAGTTACGAAAAAAAAGTGACAACGCATATATAAAAAAATCCTTCATTTCATCTCTCCTTTTACATCTTTCTTCCTACACTTCTTCCTTCCTTCTCTCCATTCTTCTCCCCTTTCTCCCTCTCTCCTTTCATCCTTCTTTCCATCTCTCTTTCTATCCTCTCTCTCACTTATCTCCTTCATCTCTCTTCTCTTTTTCTTTATTTTTTCTTTCTCCTTCTCTCCTCTCTTTTCATTCCCTCCTTCTCTTTTCCCCTTCTTCTTTTCTTTCCTCCTTTTCCCTTCCCTCCTTCTCCTTCTTCCCTCCCTTCCCTCCTCACCTTTTTTTCTCCTTCCCTCCCTACCTATCCTCCTCACCTCTTTTTCTCCCTCTCTCCCTCTCCGTCTCTCACCTTCTTCTCTATCCTTCCCTCTTCCCCTCTTCCCCTCTTTCTGTCCCTCTCTCCCTTCCCTTCCTCTGGCCCATCCCTCCTCCTCTCCTTTTCTCCCTCTCTCCCTCCCCTCCCACCCTCCCTTCCCGTCTAAAATCTCATTTCCCTTGCAAACCACAAGACTAATTACTTAACTATCATTGGTCTCGCCTTTGCTGACTGTTCTCATGTCCATCATTAGCGGCGGGGTGAAAATATGCATAACGCCGACGCCCCCCCCCCTATTCTCTCCCTCTCCCTCTCCCCCCTCTCCCCTTTCCCCCTCCCCCGCCGTTTAGTGGTCATTATTGCTGGTCGCTCTAAAAGGTCGTGACTGAAGCCAGCGGCTATTACCACCTTAAATACCGTAACGCCCCTCTAGAAGCTTTCTTATGATGAGTGCATCAGACGATTTTAATCACCTGACCTTCGGACCCCGATTTGAACAGACCCTCCATCGAGCGAGACCCCATGTAGACTGAGGGTCATTTCCCACGTGAACAGAATCGCCTGGCGACTGCTGTGATAGAGTTTACGTATACTGTCACAGAATTGAAGGGTTTAAAGGCGTTTGTTTGAGAGTGTCACGGTGGTAATTGTGTCTCTTCCTCGAGTGACTTGAAGTCTTGTTGACAAATCCTTTCGATTGCCTCTCTCTCTCCCTCTCTCTCTCTCTCTCTCTCTCTCTCTCTCTCTCTCTCTCTCTCTCTCTCTCTCTCTCTCTCTCTCTCTCTCTCTCTCTCTCTCTCTCTCTCTCTCTCTCTCTCTCTCTCTCTCTCTCTCTCCTCTCTTTCTCTCTCCCTCTCTCTCTCTATCTACTCTCTCTCTCTCTCCCTCTCCCTCTCTCCTCTCTCTCTATCTATCTATCTTCTCTCTCTCTCTCTATCTATTTATCTCTGCCTCTCTCTCTCTCTCTCTCTCTCTCTCTCTCTCTCTCTCTCTCTCTCTCTCTCTCTCTCTCTCTCTCTCTCTCTCTCTCTCTCTCTCTCTCTCTCTCGGCTACCTTTGTCGAACAAGTGAAGGGTTGAAAGAAAGAGGGGGGAGAGAAAGTGATGTATAAAGAGAAGGGCTGAGGGAGAAAGAGAGAGAGGAAGGGAGTGAGAAAGAGAGAGGGAGAGAGGGAAGGAAGAAGAGAGGGAGTGAGGTATAAAGAGAGGTAGTGAAGGAGAAAAAGAGGGAGTAAGGGTTAAAGAGAGGAATCGAGGAAAGAGGTTCTTGGAGTTAAAGAGAATAAGAGAGAAAGGAATAGAGTGAGGGAGAATGAGAGAGAAAACGAGAGAAAATGACAAAGAAAACGTGGGAGCGAAAGCAGTAAGGAAAGGAGATTGAAAGAGAGGGAGAAACAGGGAAAGAAAAAGAGGAAGCGAGGGAAGAAGAGAGGGCTGAAAGATGGGAGATAGGGAGAAAGAGGGGAGTGGGTGTGAGAAAATGGAAAGGAATGAGGAAGAGGTGAGTAAGAAAGAGGACGAGGGAGAAGGAAGAGAGAGATAGGCAGATAGGAAGAGAGGCGAGAGAGGAAGAGAGAATGAGAGGCAGATAAGGAGATGGAGAAACACACACACACAGATAGGGAGATAGCCAGAAGGAGTGGAAGGGGGAAGACGGAACAGTGAACTTGTACCTGTCCACAAGAGAGAGAGAGAGAGAGAGAGAGAGAGAAAGAGAGAGAGAGAGAGAGAGAGAGAGATAGAGAGAGAGAAAGTGTGTGTGTGTGTGTGTGTGTGTGTGTGTGTGTGTGTGTGTGCACGCCACATGGAGAGGCCAAGAGTGGAGGAGAATGGTTTAATGAGCAATAGATCAGGACACAACCCTGAGTTTGTCTCTCTTTGGTCATCATCCTGTGTGAATCATTTCCACGTGCGAACTAATTAACAAAACTACAGGATCGGCGTGATTGGACGCCCCTGATGGACCACTTAACGACCCGTAATGACCAAGGTCCCGGGGACTGATAACGACTTCGTAAGAACGAAGAACTCGTTTCGATGTTACGAGAAACTTCGGTCGAACTTCGGCGGCTTCCCGTTTTCCTTTTGGGGATTCTTAGGATGAACTTCGACCAGAAGACTTCTTCATCCCTTCAACACGGTGGCGTTCTTTCGTGCTTCTGTTCTGGTTGACGCCAGTCGATTTTATTCAGTTGAGGGAGTGGTGGTCTCCATACCAAAAGGGGCCCTGGTTCAAATGGGAATTGATCCCTGGAACTGAATAAAATCGTCTGGCGGTAGCAAGAAGATATCTGCAAACTGCGTTTCCGGATTGAAGAGGTTTAAGGTAACGCTACGCAAGTGTGTCTGGGCCAGAGAGTACCGGGAAAGACCGGGAGGGGGGGGGGCGTGGGCGGGGATGAGGGGTTGATCTTGCCTCTTCTCGATCAATGATGGATGGGCTTTTGGCTGCAATTAACGAAATTGGCTTTGATTTTTTTTTTTTGGGGGGGGGGGCGGCGTGAGGGGCAAGGTCCTCCCTGATTTTCTCTTGTGATGTAACCGATTTATTTATTTTTTTCTCCGAAGCTGTTATCTTCTGCTCAAAGGACCATTCCCTCACCTCAGCCTTCCTTGGCTCTTCCCTCTCCTCTTTGAATTCTTATTCTCTCTCTCTCTCTCTCTCTCTTTCTTACGTTTTCCATCCCTAATTTATTTTATTTTTTGTCTTAACCATTTCTCTTCTTTTCTTCTCTCTTTTATTTGCTCCTGTATGAGGTGATCGCTGCATCAGTTTCATGGAGAAAATATTCTAGGGATTTTAGTAACGCCCATACGGACCAGAGTCACGCCGCATTGTTGATCACTTATATTTGAATATCCTTCCTGTCTGCTACCTACAGTAATTTTTTCATAGAGAATGTCTTGTCCATTCGAAAGACCTAGGTGATTATGACAAAGACATAACTTATTTAGTGTACTGGTGCAGCTGTCTTAAAAGGGTGAGAATGTAATTAGAAGTGTCAGAACAGCTCTTGGTTCATTGTGTATTTGATGCAAAGAACATAAGAATGGAGGAGAATTCAAGAGACTATAGGTCCTATCGTGTGGTCTTGGCGTGGCGGTCAGCCACACTCCTGAATTCTTCTTGAGAGTCGCGTCAAGTAATTTTATGGGTCAGTGACCTTACCACGTCCAGATCTTTCCGCGGCCGCTTCTTAGGATATTGCCCTATCGGGATATGCTTACTAAGCATGTTGCAATAGCCCACATCTCGTGTGGACTCTGTGTGTCGACATTGGAATGTCCTCCCTGAACCTGGAAAGGATTGTGTGTTGTAATAATGTAATTTGTATGCATTTGATAAGTGCATAGGGGTCTAGGTGTATGTGATACGGGTACATACACACGGACACTGAAATAAAGTAAGGAGACCGGTTGGACGTCACTCGTGATTCAGATCCGGATCAGTATCTGGTACATTTTCCTTTAATTGATGAAATGAACTGGATTGGTGGAGGTTTGTGTTCTCCGAGTGTTATAAGAACATAAGGATGAAAGAGACTGCAAGAGACCATAAGGCCTACACTAAGCAGTTCCATGTCCATTACCACCTGTCATCCCCATCCATAAAGTTGTCTAACCGTTTCTTACAACAACTGGTAGTTTCAGCGCTAACTTATTGGTTACTAAGTCTTTGTCATATGAGGACACACACAGGAGAGAGATCCAAATCCGCATTTAAAAAAAATGACTTCAATCGTCTCCGAAGTTTAGGGTCACTAAATGCCTCACAAGAGAAGCTACCAAGCCAAGATACCAAATACTTCAGTGAAAAAAAAAATTCTAAACTAAAATACCAGATACTTGAATATAAAAGAAAAGAGTGATTATAGATACAAAAAAATTTGGTTTCGATAAGGTCTGAAGACATTTTCTGGGGAAAGTCTCAAATACGGGTTGGGTCTTCTCTCCTGTGCGTGTCCTCATAGATCTTTGTGAGTCACCATACGGAATGGTCGTGGGTTTTTGGTTTTCGTTGTTGGAAAAGTAATTTTGCATCAGAAAAATGTGGTAAATAGTATACAGTATGCTAAGGACAGTGGGAGAAAACGGTGAGACAGGTGTACTGAGTTGATAAAAGATGCAAAACAACATGTTTATTCATAAGGCGGATAGCTGCCAGTTGAGGAAACAGACAAATTTTTAAACAATAAGAGAGAAAAAAATACTGGCAGTAGAGGCTGGAGTTGGGAAATGAGAAAAACGAAAATGGCAAAGTCTTCATAAACAAAACATTGTTGAAAGTCAGGGCAGCAAGTTCAAAATTACCTGAAGCTGTTGGACGACAGTGAGATGGGATCGATCTGGTGCTCATTTATCAACTTGCCATTGGAGCATGAGACGTCAACATTCATCATTAGCATTATCCTTTGGATTAATAAGACTGATCAGGTTTAAAAGTCAAACCAGAGATGCGTGATGTCCCCGTAATTAGAGTTGGGGTGAAACATGACAAAGCTTTATGTAAAGTAGTACAAGACCCAGGGCAGTGGGCGAGATCAAAGATGACTCTTCATCCAGGAGGAGCCAAGAAAAGAGGGAGGGAGGGGTGGTGAATGGGAGTGGAGTGTATGGGGATTAAACGAATGGGAGTGGATTTTTGTCTTTGACTTTGGCTACCTCCCTTGTAAAGGGGAAAAAGTTGTTGGGAAATGTATGTATGTATTACAAGAGAGAAACACACAAGGTCTAATGTAAAGCATCAGTACAGGAGAAAACCTTGATCGATTGCAAATATTGATTTTACAATCGGAAACTTTTTGTACTGTGCAGATGTTAAGCTCTTCATGGTTGTCTGGACAATAAAGCGTCTGACAAGGTGGAAAGTTTCCCATGGATGCCAAATGTCTTATCTGACTAACCAACCAGTCTTCGGTAGCCAATGATAAACGTCTTTCAAATACCTTAGTTCCCTCTTGGCCACTGCTATGCAATTAGTATCGCGTTTATTAAAAAAGAAAAAAAAATCACGCCAACTTTCCATTAAATTTTTCATTAACCAGTTTTGCCACCAAAGTGTAATCTCAATATTGATCAAAATCACCTGACGTTAGTCAGGATAAATCTACAAGCAGTCTTTTGGTACTGTAAATTTTAAAAATAAACCTAAACCTGTTTCATAGTAGTTAATTATTTTGAACTCCAAGTTAGATATTTTTGTGTATGCTCACACTTCTGTATGGCTCTTCTGTGTTTCAAAAACTGTTATCAGAAAAGACGATTTAGGAAAATTTCTAAGTTGTGTTTATATATATACATATATATATATATATATTTATATATATATATATATATATATATATATATAATATATATATATATATATATATATATATATATAATATATATATATATATATTCTGTGTCCCAGAAAAGGAAACTATTTCTAAAAAATTGATTTAGGAAAATGTTTAGGTTAGATAATTTCTTTTGGGTGTTCTATATTCCTTGAAGGAAACTTATACTTTGAAAAGTCTATTTCAGAGAATTTCCCGGACGGTAATTACTACCCCTTCGAATCGCACTCATCGGGGAGAATATTGCTGTTTCAGCCAGCATGGGGTCAAAGACGAGGACGAGGTTGGGGGGAAGGAGGGGGGATTTGGGGAGGAAGGGGGGAACTTCATGACGGGGTAACGACCCCTGAAACCAACCAAGCATCTTTACACATCCTGGTCAAACATAACCTGACCCAGCACGCCCCCCCCCAACTATTCCCCCAACTCCCTGTTTCTCATCCCCCCCCCGTTCCCCCCCTCTCCCGTTCCTCATCCTTTCCTACCTGATCATAGCCTCACCTTACCAGTTTAAAGTTCATTATATATTCTTTATGCACACACATACACACACACACACACTCACACACGCACACACACACATACACACACACACACACACACACACACACACACACACACACACACATACACACGTATATATATATGTATATATATATATATATATATATATATATATGTATATATATATATATATTCAATATAATTATTGGGGTTTGACGCTAGACGATTTTATTCGGCTGAGGGCCCGCTTTTTCAGATGAGTATAATCATCTGCCGATGCCAGAGCACCAAAATATAAGGTATATAATTGCATAGAAAGGGTTAGTTGCTGGCACTACAGACGTTTGATGACGTCACGTGGTATGAAAAATCCCAAATACCCAGTGTTAAACTCTTACTCTGGAATCTAGTTAACTTGAACCCCTTTCGGGGTGAGGTTGGGTCGGATCCTGGCCTAATTGGGGTTCCGGTCGACGAAGACCTCGTTCAGACGGAGGGCAGCCCCTCCGCTGAATAAAGCCGCTGGGCTCTGGGTCCATACCCAGAAAATGAGGAGCCTACGCCAGGAGGCGCTGAGTAGCTGCGGCCGAAGCCGTCACCTTTGCCCTCTTATGCTCTCGAGCAGGTGGGGCAAGTAACTGCAGTCACTGCTGGAAATCGGAAAGGAGTGCGGGATTCGAACCCACAACTAAAGAATTGCGAGACCAACACACTTACTATGACGCTACCAGTGGCTGAGGAGAGGTAGATATAAGTTTAAAGGTCCTTAGAATCTCTGTATTAAACATAATACGTACACATTGAACAATCTTGGGGGGAGGGATGACATGACCTTTTGAACAAGGCTGTACCTCGTTGTGAGCTCGTATCCTACCGAGAGGACCAAACTTCGTGTTTGCTTTTGTCCGGGAAGGCAATAAAATGACTTCGACAAAAGATCGAGGCTGTCGCACTGATTTTGTATTCCCCTCAGCAACGCTTTGGAATGAGAGAGAGAGAGAGAGAGAGAGAGAGAGAGAGAGAGAGAGAGAGAGAGAGAGAGAGTACTCAGCTAAAGCCTTTAAGACTTAGGCCAAATCGGTCATATCTCTTGACTGAATAGAACTCATTGGTTAAAGAAAAAATACTTGAATATTGAATAAGAAGCATAAATAATTAAATAAAATTATAAAGATAACTAGAATAAACGATGAATAGATTATTAAATTAAACCAATAGAATAATAAATTAATTAATAAAAAAGATTAAATAATAAATGAAAGAGTAAAAATTTAAAATAATAAGATAGATAAATGTAATGATAAACGAAATAGATAAATAAAATTACAAATTGATTACTAGATAATAAATTGAATAATGAATCAATTAACCAATCAATCCAGGATCGGGCCTCACCACAGTGAAGGTTATAACTGGATTGGCCAAAGAAAAACCACCAACAATATGGACATGTTCGTTAATGAACAGCACTCCATAACACACACTGTTAGCATTTATGTCCACCTCGCTTTGTCCGACCCTTGTAGTGTTCATCTCCGCTTTGTCCAATATCATTAATGGTGATGTACCCTTTGTCCAACATTATTAGTCTTTGTGTACTCTGTGTTCAATGTTATCAGGGTTCTTGTGTTCTTTGTCTATCTCATGGAACTTTTTTTTTTCTTTTTTTTTCTTTTTTTTAGAAGGGATTACAAGATGTGTTTCCTTAAATTGTTATATACACATATACCCAGAAGTCTTTTCGCCCTTAAAAAAAAGGTTAAGGATTTAAAGGAAAATGAATGTTATGAAAAAAAATTATTTTACCCTTCTCATGTATGTGCCAGTGACGTAATCAGAAGCGTGCTGGTTTCGCATTCACTTAGTTATGGGTTCGAATCCCGCACTCCTATCCGATTCCCGGCAGTGACTGTCATTTCCCTGCCCTAACTATCCAAGAGCATAATAGGGCAAAGGTGACGGCTTCGGCCGCAGTTACTCAGCGCCTCCTGGCGTAGGTTCCCCACTTTCTTCATCTTCATGTGTTGCCACATGATTAAGACAGACGTATTCTCGTCCGTCTGTGAGCTTTTATCTTTATTAGTTTCTTCTTCAAACGAGTTAGTCCTCCATAAAAGACACATGAATATTACTTTCGAAATAGAGTGTGTGTAAAATCTTTACATACACAATGTATAATTTATGTTTACATTAAGTGTAGGGAGAGTGATGAGTGTACAATAAAAATAGATTGTGTGTAAAAATTTTACATACACAATATATAATTTATGATTACATTAAGTGTAGGGAGAGTGACGACTATACAATAAGAATACAACAATCCTATCGAGATAGACTTTCTAGGCTTCAAGAATACTCGTATATCTTTTTATATAAGATTAATTCCAATATTCTAAACGGACGGCTCAAGAATCACAGCCTTTTGTCATAGGAAGTCTTTAAAAAAAGCGTAAACTTAATAGAATCTCATAAACCCGTTTCTTGTGTTTGGTTTCGTAGAGATATGGATATATGAGTACTTTATAGCTTTTTGTTCATGGTATAAAATTAAAGTGATTTATTCTATCTGATCATAGTTAGATGAGGTCTGTGAGCATCTAAATGAATTTGCTGAGCACAAGTTATGTGACAATAGAGGTTAAAAGGAGATTCCAATTGCAAAGGATGCCGACCTCTTAGCGCACCGTTCATCCTATGTAAGTTCACTGATGTTTTTATTCTGAGCTGGCAATCAAATATACATAAACCAATTTTCCTCTCCACCTTATATGGGGGTGGCTGAGACGACGCGCGCGCGCACACACACACACACACACACACACACACACACACACACACACACACACACACACACACACACACACACACACACACACACACACACACACACACACACACAACTCTTACATCTCAGTTCCACATGGATGAAGACTGATATAAAGTTCAGTATTCTATGAGCATTATCATTCACAATTGAATATTGAATAACAATTTGTTCTATGTCCTCTTTATTATCTATTCTTTCGTCTGGAAGGCTGCACTTATATATATATATATATATATATATATATATATATATATATATATATATATACATATATATATATATGCTTAAAAGTGGCAGTTTGCCGACAAGATTGACGATAAAAACACCATATGAGGACGGAGCCTTTATTTGTACGACGTTTCGCTTATTACAGCTTTTTCAAGCTGTAATAAGCGAAACGTCGTACAAATAAAGGCTCCGTCCTCATATGGTGTTTATCTAGTCAATATATATATATATATATATATATATATATATATATATATATATATAACGTTAAGGCGTGAAATTCTCCCATTACTCCTTGTCTACTTCTTTCACCTTCAATCATATATATATATGTATATATACGTATATATATACATATATATATATATATATATATATATATATATATATGTATATATATGCAGGGTTTTCACATCACCATGAAAAATCGTGTAATATCACCACAGGAGAAGAGAAAATTATAGGCAGTAAGTACTTTCGTGCATTCACATCTGAAAATGTAAATGCACGAAAGTACTTAATGTCTACAAGTTTCTCTTCTCCTGTGGTCATCTTACATGTATATATACATACATATATATATATATATATATATATATATATATATATATATATATATATATATATATATATATATATATATATATATATATATGTACGTCTGATTTATAGCCCCAGTGCAGGTAAACATACGTCGAAGATATTACTAATAATTTTCCGCAAAAGATCACAGGTAGTGGAGGAAGATCGATTAAAAGTGCGCTGAAAGCTGGTCATGAGGAAAATAACTTTTTAAGAGATGAGAAATAACTTCAGGCTCTGTGTGTGTGTGTGTGTGTGTGTGTGTGTGTGTGTGTGTTTGATTCACGATGGTCTTGGATCACGTGTTAGACTCGTGATCGACAGTTATATCCCTCTTGTAAGATAGCTCAGAGCTCATATATGACCGATATATGGGTAATATTGTGACCTTGCACGCACACACACACCCAACTCCCCGTCCACGAGAGTTGGAGCAACAACCCGCAGTGCAGCGATACTAAAATTATTTCAGCCCTGGGCGGGATTCGAACCCGGATCCCCGTAGTGGCAGCCGAGAAATGAAAAATGAGATATTTGTCCCATTAGAATATATTTTCAAGGAATCCATAATATCCGGAGATGTCCCAAGAGAATGGAAGCTAGCTAACGTTACTCCCATATTCAAAAAAGGTGACAAAAAGAAAACAAATAACTACAGTTCTATAAGCTTGACTTCAATCGTAGGAGAAATGATGGAAACTATCATTAGAGATACTATCGAACATCATTAAGAAAGTAACTGTTTGATAAATGATAGCCAGCACGGATTCAGACGGAAACGTTCTTGCGTGACTAACTTATTCGAATTTTACAACACAGTCATCTCGAATTATGACAAAAGAAACAATATAGATTTAATATATCTAGACTTTGCAAAAGCTTTTGATACCGTTCCCCACGAAAGACTACTTACTAAATTAACTTCACATGGAATAAGTGGTAGCCTATTAAGTTGGACTAGTAATTGGTTGAATGATCGAAAACAGAGAGTTATTCTAAATGGCAAAACTTCTAGATGAAATAATGTTCCGAGTGGAGTTCCTCAGGGTTCCGTTCTTGGGCAGAATGACAACTGATCGCTTAAATCAATTCGATATTCAAGAAGATTTAGATAAACTACAGTAACGGTCTGAAAAGTGGCTAATGAAATTTAACACAAGTAAATGTAAGGTCATGCACGTTGGTAAAAATAGCAGCAAGTACGATTACAAGTTATTTTGAAATTGGTTAATAAAATTGAACAGTGAAAAGGATCCCGGCGTAATTATCAGTAATGATCTCAAACCATTTAAGCAGTGTATTTCAGCCTCTGAGAAAGCAAATAAGATTCTAGGACTGATTGCGCGATCTTTTGATTTCAAAAGTCCATCACTCGTTAGCAAGCTATATAAATCGTTAGTTCGTCTACATTTGAAAAAGTACAACGGCGAGCCATAAAACTGATTTCAAACATCAAAAATAAATTATACGAAAATCGACTAAAACATATGAATCTGTTTTCCCTAAAAGAGCGTAGACTCAGAGGTGACTTGACACAGGTCTTTAAGATTCTAAAGGGAATTGACAACATCAAAAGTGGCAAAATTTTCACACTGAATGAGAATCAGACAAGAAATAATGGTCTCAAACTGTCAGGAAATATATCTAATTTGGAAGTGGATAGAAACGACTTCGCCAACCGTGTAGATGCCGTGCAATGTAGTTGAGTTCGAAGCTTTAAGATTCGTTTAGATAAACACCTAAGCAAGATGCTGTAATGCCTGCCATTTATGTTATATTATTTGTTTATTTGGTATTATTTGTCTGTTTGTTTATTATTATTTGCTTGATTTTCCTTTATTATTATTATGTATCTAACAATTTATTATTTACTATTTACCTGTTTGTTTATCATTCGACTATAACTATGCATTTATTTATTTGTTTCATTTATTATTATTTCCATTTCTATTATCATCATTTCTACTTATTTATTTATCGATTTATCATTATTATAACTTTTTTCGGATCCGACCTAGTTAAGGACCAAAGGGTCTCCTGTCGGCATGCTCCTCCTTTGTAATCCTTTGTAATTCTACCAACTGCGCCACAAGTGTATGTGTGCGCGTGTGTGGAGTGTATAATTGGAGATGACTCACTTATTATAAAATAACATGAGACTCTGGTTATATAGTCAGTACTTAATATATACGTGTATGAAGCGGAATGACACCTTAACATTTTCACAATTGCTATCAGTATCAATGTCTTGAATACGAGTAATTATTTTTTGTATTTTATGTTATGAAAACAAAAACATACAGAAAATGGAGGATGGCACATTTACTGAACATGGACAAAATGTGTGTCTCGTAGTAGCGAAGTAATATTACAAAAGTAAACAAAAATAGAAATGGAGATTGAATATAGAAAAACAAAAGAGGATGAACTGTCCTTTATGTAAGAAGATGTTGCGTTGTGGTCGCGACGCCATATTGTAATAATGGTAATTAAAATAACTCCGACTTGGACGAGATAGAGGACACACGGAATCCAGACTTCGAGGACAAAGAAGACACAAGCTCCCAAATACTTAGCAAGAACGCATAAAGGAAAATTTGTCATGAAGGACAAAGAGGACACGCAGGGCGAAGAGGACGTGGAGGCGGGAAAGGTGGGGGAGGGGGGAGGGGGGGAGGGGGAGTTGTCCAGGGAATTCCCCGGAGTCCTGGAGTCCTGGAGTCCTGGAGTGGTTCTTCAGGGCTGTAGAAGTCCCGCAAAGCTCTCCGGCCACTGCTGGATCCATGTACGCCATGTTGGATAGCGCCGCCTACGGACAAACCCCCTTCACGAACAACATCCTTCTCTCTCTCTCTCTCTCTCTCTCTCTCTCTCTCTCTCTCTCTCTCTCTCTCTCTCTCTCTCTCTCTACGTTTCTCCTCGCTCTCATTCTTGCTCACTCTTTCTCTTCGCCCCCTTTCTCTCTCTCTCTCTCTCTCTCTCTCTCTCTCTCTCTCTCTCTCTCTCTCTCTCTCTCTCTCTCTCTCTCTCTCTCTCTCTCTCTCTCTCAATCTCTCTCGCTCACTCTTTCTCTCCCTCTCTCTCTCTCTCTCGTCTCTCTCTCTCTCTCTCTCTCTCTCAATCTCTCTCTCAGTCTCTCCGTCTCTCTCTCTCTCTCTCTCAATCTCTCTCTCTCTCTCTCTCTCTCTCTCTCTCTCAATCTCTCTCTCTCTCTCTCTCTCTCTCTCTCAATCTCTCTCTCTCTCTCTCTCTCTCTCTCTCTCTCTCTCTCTCCTCTCTCTCTCCTGTCTCTCTCTCTCTCTCTTTCTCTCTCTCTCTCTCTCTCTCTCTCTCTAAATATATACATGTATATGTATATAATATATATATATATATATAATATATACATGTATATATATATATATATATATGTGTACATATATATATATGTATATATATATATATGTATATATATATGTATATATATATATATATATATATATATATATATATATATATATACTAGACCACCCGTGACCCGTTGGCTCAAATAAAATCTTAAATGATACGTTGTTAATAAATGGTCAATAAAATCTTTATTAAGACAATGCTCTTATATTTACAACATTCTCCTTAATTATGCTTATGTTATATCACGTCTCGTCATCCAACTCCCAATCTCACTCCCACACATTATTATTGTCATTCATGAAATCCCATGGGACTTGAGCGAGTACCAACTTTTATAAATATAAACTTTATGATAGATATACTATGTCACTATCACCGTATAGTATAAATCACAGAAAATAAGTTTCTATATCAAATTGAATATAATTCAGAGCTCTTACCTCTATTCAGTAGACGAAGGCCCTTGATTAGTTATAAGAAGTGAAATGCAGAAGATTGTGACGTCATATCGTCGTTGCTAATTCAGGAGTTGGCTATACTTTTAAATACTGAATATGAAATTTTTATAAGTATATATACATATATATATATATATATATATATATACATATATATATATATATATATATATATATATATATATATATGTATATATGTATGTATGCATGTACGTTGGGTCAAATGAAATTTTAAATGATACGTTGTTATAAGACGTGAAATGCAGAAGATTGTGACGTCATGTCGTCGATGTCTGGAATCATATGATGTCTCTTCTTCCGATTGGCTAGTCCTCAGTCGTGACGCCATATCTCTTCTTCTGGTTTCCTCTTCTGATTGGCTGGTCCTCAGTCGTGACCTCATATCTCTTCTGATTGGCTGGTCATCAGTCGTGACGTAATATCTCTTCTTCTGACTGGCTGGGTGATGGTTTCAAGCAAGCAAGCAAGATGACAAACAAGATTATCAGAATTTTATAAGTATATATGCATATATATACTTTCTCTCTCTATCTCTATCTCTCTTTCTCTCTATATCTCTTTCTCTCTCTCTCTCTCTCTTTCTCTCTCTCTCTCTCTCTCTCTCTCTATCTCTCTCAACATCTCTCTTAATCTCTACATCAATCTCTCTCAATATATCCCAATCTCCCTCTCTCAGTCTCTCTCTGTCTCTCACTCTCTTTCTGTTTCTCAATCTCTTTCTCTCAGTCTCTTTCTCAATCCCTCTCTCTCAATCTGTCTCTGTCTCTCTCTCTCTCTCTCTCTCTCTCTCTCTCTCTCTCTCTCTCTTACTCTCTCTCTATCTAACTATCTATCTCCTCTATCTCTCACCCTCTCTCTCTCTCTCTCTCTCTCTCTCTCTCTCTCTCTCTCTCTCTCTCTCTCTCTCTCTCTCTCTCTCTCTCTCTCTCTCTCAATCTCTCTCTCTCTGCCTGTGTCTGTCTCTCTCTCTTTCTCTCTCACTTTCTCGCTCTCTCTCTCTGTCTCTTTCTTTCTCTGTCTCTCTCAATCTCTCTCTCTCTCTCCCTCTCTCTCTCCCCTCTCTCTCAATCTCTCTCTCTTTCTCTCTCTCTCAATCTCTCTCTTTGTCTCTCTCTCACTCTCTTTCTAATTTTCTCTCTCTCTCTCTCTCTCTCTCTCTCTCTCTCTCTCTCTCTCTCTCTCTCTCTCTCTCTCTCTCTCTCGCTCTTCTCCTCTTCTCCTCTTCTCTCTCTCTCTCTCGATCTACCTCAGTCACTCTCTCTCTCTCTCTATCTATCTATCTATCTATCTATTTATCTATCTATCTCTCTCAAGATCTCTTTCAATCTACCTCAATCCCTCTCTTTATCTCTCTCTCTGTCTCTCTCTCTCTCTCTCTCTCTCTCTCTCTCTCTCTCTCTCTCTCTCTCTCTCTCAATCTCCCTCTCTCTGCCTGTGTCTGTCTCTCTCTCTTTCTCTCTCACTTTCTCGCTCTCTCTCAATCTCTTTCTTTCTCTGTCTCTCAATCTCTCTCTCTTTCTCTCTCTCTCTCAATCTCTCTCTTTGTCTCTCTCTCACTCTCTTTCTAATTTTCTCTCTCTCTCTCTCTCTCTCTCTCTCTCTCTCTCTGTCTGTTTCTCTCTCTCTCTCAAGTATCTCTCAATCTATCTCAGTCCCTCTCTCTCTCTCTCTCTCTCTCTCTATCTCTATCTCTATCTATCTATCTATCATTCTCTCTATCACTCTCTCTCTCTCTCAAGATCTCTTTCAATATCTCTCTAAATCTATCTCAATGCCCTCCCCCCTCTCTCTCTCTCTCTCTCTCTCTCTCTCTCTCTCTCTCTCTCTATCTCTATCTCTATCTATCTATCTATCATTCTCTCTATCACTCTCTCTCAAGATCTCACTCAATATCTCTCTCAATTTATCTCAATACTCTCTCTCTCTCTCTCTCTCTCTCTCTCTCTCTCTCTCTCTCTCTCTCTCTCTCTCTCTCTCTCTCTCTCTCTCTCCCCCCCTAACCCCCCCTCTCTCTCTCTCTCTCTCTCTCTCTCTCTCTCTCTCTCTCTCTCTCTCTCTCTCTCTCTCTCTCTCTCTCTCTCTCTCTCTCTCTCTCTCTCTCTCTCTCTCTCTCTCTCTCTCTCTCTCTCTCTCTCTCTCTCTCTCTCTCTCAATCTCTCTTAACCCTCTCTCTCTCTCTCTCTCTCTCTCTCTCTCTCTCTCTCTCTCTCTCTCTCTCTCTCTCTCTCTCTCTCTCTCTCTCTCTCTCTCCCTCTCTCCTAATCTCTCTCTCTCAATCTCTCTCTCTCTCTCTCTCTCTCTCTCTCTCTCTCTCTCTCTCTCTCTCTCTCTCTCTCTCTCTCTCTCTCTCTCTCTCTCTCTCTCAATCTTTCTCTCTCTCTCTCTCTCTCAATCTCAATCTCTCTCTCCCGCTCTCTGTCTCTCTCTATCTCTCTCTCTGTCTGTCTGTCTGTCTCTCTCTCTCTCTCTATCTCTCTCTCAATCTCTTTCTCTCTATCTGTCTGTCTGTCTCTTTCTCTCTCTCTCTCTCTTTCTCTCTCTGTCAGTCTCTCTCTCTCTCTCTCTCTCTCTCTCTCTCTCTCTCTCTCTCTCTCTCTCTCTCTCTCTCTCTCTCTCTCTCCCTCTGTCTTTCTTTCTCTCTCTCCAGGGCTTATTCCGAATCTTTATTATTGATACGGACTTCCAAAGTTGACCCTTAGTTGTTGTTGTTATGGATTACTGTTGTATTAATACGTTTTCTTTTAATATGATAAGACCTTTTCATTGTAAGAGAACATCTGTACTTAGAAATATGCTGAATATGCTCGATAACGAAAGATAAATTTGTATATTTTTTTTCGATGCAGTGTGGGTATCCATAGTCGTCGTTGTTTCATTGTTATGTTCTTTGTATTCCTATGTAATCTGATTACAATTTTTTCCCGATTTCATTACGTCTAGTGAAGGTCAAAAGCCCCAAACGGACCCTGTAGTTCACAGGGCAAAGGTGACGGCTTCGGCCGCAGCTATTTAGTGTCTCCTGGCGTATGCTCCTCACCATAGCATACTGGAGCTCAATCATATGCTATTTTCTTTGGTATATTAGGATGTTGTTTATTTTTCCAATTTAGTCGATGTGATAAATAGATCATTGAATAGATAAATAGATAGATTAATAGATAAATAAATAATTGAATAGATAAATGAATAGAAGCGTGAAATGTTCCTTTCTTCCGTCTAGTCACGTGGATTTTCGGAATACGCTTGGTTTGTGCTACTACTACTACTACTACTACTACTACTACTACTACTACTACTACTACTACTACTACTACTACTACTACTACTACTACTACTACTACTACTACTACTACTACTACTACTACTACTACTACTACTATTTTTTTATACGACCTCCATCCTCGTGGAACTGTGTGGTGGAAACAGCAGGATCTGTCTCCCACAGACACAGTTCATTGGCCCCTCTCCCGCCAATGACTATGGTCGACGACCCTTTTATTTATCTATTTATTTTTTAATAATGCCTAATACAAAAGTTCATTTATCCTACTGTCAACCACCGTCTGCTCAAAATTTAGGTTTTGTATATGTGCTGATTTGGGCGGTGGGGACCTGGTACCTCTCAGGCATAGGAGGGCTGATCTTAGGAGTGAGAATGACAGTCTACATCTCATCCATGAAACAATGCTACTTTTTGGTTGTTGTTTCTTTTCAGCCATCACCTCTGCCAGCCGAGCGTAGAATGCCTTTGCTCTAGGACCCATCCCACCTGAAGTCGTAAAGGTTATAGGAGTGAATGAGCCCTGGTCTACATTCTGTATACGTTCTTCGTACATCCTGATCTTCTCATACTCGTTCCGGGAGTGGGATGCCTCAATAGTTAGGTTGTTGTAACAGGGGGCCATCGGATCAAATATTCGCATGTCAAAGAAAGCCAATTGTCCCCGTGTCCAGAAACCTCTTGCGCTGACATCCACTCTTGCTTCATCTGATGTGTTGGACGTGCGGTATCTGAAGTTCTCCCCTCATAGTGGGAGTAATATTGGGTCGATGTTCGATAGTGACATCCTTGCACACCTGAAGCATTTGGGCAGTGAGATCTCTTACCTTATCATGTCCCATGCAAATGAATCCACCCTGCTTGCATATCATCACATGGTCTGGAGTAAGCTGTACACCACAGGAGCATCTGTTAGGAAGCCC
Source organism: Oratosquilla oratoria (assembly GCF_046742065.1). Taxonomy (NCBI): domain Eukaryota; kingdom Metazoa; phylum Arthropoda; class Malacostraca; order Stomatopoda; family Squillidae; genus Oratosquilla; species Oratosquilla oratoria. The sequence goes on from NC_134782.1 coordinate 6,657,518, forward strand.
TCCCAATGGCCATCCATACCTCAGGGCAATGGCATCCGTGAATTATCTTTTGTTTAAGGTGAATCCCTTTGCCCTGATTGGTAGTGCTGTCAGCCAATTGGACGCCCCAACTTCCTGCGCCATTGTTATCTTTCTTTTTATACAATTCGATAGCCGAGCTAGAAGGGCTCGAAGTTCCTCCTTCTGGCTCTCCTCCCTTCCCTTTGAAATGTTTCTTATAATTTCTCTGATTTCCTCCATGTTACAAGAACATTCCTGTACACAATTTCCTCTCTTAAGGTTGAATCAGAGATAACATGAAGGAAGCTCACAGATGACAAAGGTAAAATATCCATTCTAACATCCAGAATACACAAGAATAACACATTAATTGGTGATGTCTCCTTCCGTTGATCTTGTGACACGATGTCGTTTGTCAAGGAGGACGTGAGTTTCGTGGAGTTTTGGTGTTCTATGTCGGCAAGGTTTAGCGGGTTGGAGATGCCTAGCCCTCCCATTCTAGGTGGAAGTTCAATAAGTTTTCTTTCCTTTTCATTTATTGTCCGTCCGTTAGTGATGGTACTACTACTACTACTACTACTACTACTACTACTACTACTACTACTACTACTACTACTACTACTACTACTACTACTACTACTACTACTACTACTACTACTACTACTACTACTACTACTACTACTACTACTACTACTACTACTACTACTACTACTACTACTACTACCACCACCGCTACTACCACCACTACTATACCACCACTACTACCACCACTACTGCCACTACTACTACCACTACTACTATTACTACTACTACTACTGCTACTACTACTACTACTACTACTACTACTACTACTACTACTACTACTACTACTACTACTACTACTACTACTACTACAAAAAATTACTTCCTTCCCAGGAAGCCTTTTGTTATATGTTTAGTTTGCATGTGCACGTGGGAACCCTTGCATATATACACACGCATACTAATATGCAAAAACATGAAAAAAAGAAAGTTAGGGTTAGCGTTAAATGTTGAGAATAATTGCATCGTCTCCCGGTCATGCACTTTAATTAGTGTATTGTCTCAATTAAGGAGACTTGAAGGGTTTTATATATAGATAGCCTTTACCTCATTTTGAAGTATCTGTATATGTATTCACCTCAGGTTACGTCCACATAAAGATTTTTTTGCTGAAGCTGCCCAGTGAGTAGTTTCCTTGGGTTTCTTGAAATATGTGAATATATTTGCATATGCATACACAAGCACAAGTGGACGCACGCGCATGCACGCATGAACGGACACACACATACACACACACACACACACACACACACACACACACACACACACACACACACACACACACACACACACACACACACACACACACACACACACACACACACACACACAAACACACACACAAACACGCACACACACACACACACAAACACACACACAAACACGCACACACACACACACACACACACACACACACACACACACACACACACACACACACACACACACACACACACACACACACACACACACATACACACACACACACACGCACACACACACACGCACACACACACACACACACACACACACACACACACACACACACACACACACACACACACACACACACACACACACACGAGCAATGTTTCTTTCCTGATTATTACAAGTAGGTAAATACAATAAGGTAAATACACACACGAACATTCAACTCTCTTGTATAATAAAATTAGGTAGATACAATTAGGTAAATGCACACACACACACACACACACACACACACACACACACACACACACACACACACACACACACACACACACACGACTCGTGGCGCAGTAGTAGAGTTCCCGGCTGCCACTACGGCGATCCGGGCTCGAATCCCGCCCAGGGCTGAAATAATTTTAGTATCGCTGCGCTGCTAGTCGTTACTACAACTCTCATGGGCGGAGAGTTGTGTATGTGTGTGCGTGTAAAGATCACAGCAAAATATATGGGCTCTAAGCTCTCTTCCGAGAGTGAAATAGCTGTCGATCACGAGTCCAACACGTGATCCAAGACCATGGTGAATCACACACACACACACACACACACACACACACACACACACACACACACACACACACACACACACACACACACACACACACACACACACACACACATAAAGGTGTACGCCCGCTCGCTATTGTTGGCATCGCTTTCATTAAATCACACTTATATTCGTGTGAATGTTTCTTTCTCTTATACGGTGGTGAGTTAGTTAATTTGCAAGTGGATGCGTTGATGGCACGAAGCCAAGGAATACGTGTTTATCTGCCCCTTGCCTGACTCTGCGTCGTTGGCGCTTATCTCAGTCATATCTTTCCACCCGTTTCCATTTCCAATGTCAGTTCTCCACTCCCGGTTCTTGAGGTCGACAGAGCGTTGCCGTTCTTGGCGTCACAAATTTCGAGGATTTTTTTTTCTTGGTTTTTGTTTCTTTACATAGTTCCCGTGAACAAAGATTAGGTTTCCATGTTTCCTGAAGGTGGTATTATCGTTGTCTTTCTTGGCTCTTTCTCCCATTTCGCCTCCAGTTTTGTCCCGTGGGTGGAGAAGTACAAAGTGTGGTGCA
>NC_134782.1:6662658-6682658 GCF_046742065.1 Oratosquilla oratoria
GTCCTTAACAATTCACGACTTCTCAGGATGAACGTAACCTTGAACAGAACGATGTTAACCAGCTGGGACGTAAAAGAAGATAAAAAAATGATCTACGATGATTGTTTTTGTCCTCCATACGCCCTTTACTGCCGTTCACTGTCCTACCTGGCATGTTGCATTCTTCCTTATCCGCTCATACACCTTGTCCAAGTCTATGAAAGACGCGTCCGCCCTCCTGGCACAAAATACGTCCCCATCTCTTTTTTTCATGAGCAAAGCACCTGACTGACACACCCTCCTCCCATCTTAAATTACTCCGTATGGGGCACTAACTGCATAATTCCTATGCAGTCAATATCGTAGGGGGACTTTAGTGGCACCTCTACGGAGCAGAGTCGCCTAGCATTCTTTTATGATCGAAGACTCATACAATACATTAATTTCAAGGTTGACTAGGAATGTCGAAACCCGACAAAGGGTAGGTAAACTCATTATTATCATTGTTGACACTTCGCTTCTAAAGGGCAGGGGGCAGGGGAGGGGGAGGTAAGATATCTCGTAAGCAATATGTCTTTACCATTCGTTCCCGCGAACCTCCGCCGCGGATTCAGGACCTGGACAACGCCGAGTCATGCTTTACTGACAACCGAGAGACTATTTGCATAAATTCGATCACGCTAGTCGAACGCTCACTGAGAGAACCAGCGCGTCGTGCCATTCACCATGACCACAATTTTATTGATTGGGTGGGAGAGAGGGAGGAAAGGACGGAGGGGGGGAGAGAGAGAGGGAGAGAGGAAGGGAGAGAAGGACAAAGGATAGAAAAGAGGGAGAGAGAGAGAGAGAGGAGAGGAAGGGAGATAAGGAGGGAGGAAAGAAAGGGGGAGAGAGAGAGAAAGAGAGAGCATGAATCCCCTAGCATGGACGGAAAGACGAAAGCCTAACGCGCCCATTCCAGAAAAAAAGAAGAAGATGAAGACAAAAGACGAAAGAAGAAGACGAAAATGAAAATGAAGTAGAAGAATAAGACACAGAAGAAGACAAAGAAGAAGGCAAAGAAGAAGACAGAGAAGAGAAAAAGAAGACAGTAGAAAAAAGAAGACAAAGAAAAGGAAGAAAAATGAATCATCGAGGTCGAAGTTGAGGTCTGTCATCGTTGTTGTCGCCATCAAGAGCTAAAGTGACTCAAGGTCACGCTGACGTCGAGTTCGAGGTTGTTCCTCTTACCGGCGCCGTCGCCGTCGCCAGCTCCTCTGCCGAAGGACAAAAAGTCGTCGATGGGGTGGGGATGGGGGTGTCCTTGGACCCTACTATTAAATAAAAATCGCTCCACCGACAGCATCAGGTGGTAGAATGTCAAACATTTGTTCTGACCTTGTGGTTAAACGTTGTTATCTTTGTCATCAGTCCCAGGTATAACCATCATTCAACTTAAGAATGATAAATGCTTACCATTCAGTAAATGTTATCACTTTAGGAAACACTTAAACAAGCCATAAAAAATTCAAAACGATCGCTAGGCGAAAAAACGTAAGACATTTATTATTAGATTGTTTATTTATTTAGTTAGTTACTTTATTTACTCTTACCTGACAAAGGCAATTTTCATTAACGATGTTGGGTTGCCCTTTTACAACTCAAAAATCTCAAATAATTAAAATCTCAACTTTTTAGTAATTGGCTCTATTCTTCTTTGTGCTAACGATTACGTTTGGGGGGTGGGGGGACAACATTGTTAGTCTGAAGACGAATATCAAACCTATTTCTCCTTAATGAAAACTTGTCAAGATGAATTGGAAAAGATCCAAAGATCCTGCAACCAGAAGGATTATGTACAGTAATCGCGGTGAGTTTACAATTAAGATATTAAAGGATTCCGCCGAAGCAAAGGGCACTGGCGAGGCCAGGTGTGAGGGAATCTCCTTATTTATGCAAAAGGCGACTTTGTAAATACTTGACGAGAATAATGGCCCAGAGGTTAAGCCTCCCGGATGGATCCTGAGGGAAGATGTCTTCTTATCTCATAATGCCTTTGGGCTCAGTGGCGATTCTCTTTTTGAACTCGAGAACTTTTTTCTTCGATTCTTCTCCTCGAGTCCGTCAGCGCTGTCGGGGGCTGGGGAAGGGTGGGGTGGGGAGGGGGAGGGGGGAAACGACGCCTGCTGAAAATGTTCCATTAGATGTTGTTCTTCACTGTTTTTTATCTTTCTTGTTTTTTTTTATTATTTATTCATTTTCATTTTTTCTTTATTAATGTACTCTATTTTGTATTTCTATCTGTCTTATTTAATCTATTTATTTTTATTTTTCTTAACACTAAAATGGCATCCGGGGTTCACCGGAGTAAATAAGTAAGAGAGAGAGAAAGAGAGATTTTGCGTGTGTGTGTGTGTGTGTGTGTGTGTGTGTGTGTGTGTGTGTGTGTGTGTGTGTGTGTGTGTGCGTGTATGTATGTATATATGTATGTATGTAAGTAAGGAATGACATCTATATAGAAAGAAAAAGCTTGAATGGAAGATGCAAGATACGATCATTTGAGAATGAGGAAATCATTCACGACTCTTCTGAAAATAAGCATTTTGTACATCTCTTCTGCTCCACCTCCTGGGGCTCATGTCTTCGGTGATATATCGTCCCCTAAAGAATTGCCAGTCATGGTATACATGAAAAAGAACTTTTCAAAATTATCTCACTTTTCTGAAATAATTAAATTGTGACATTTTGTCCATAGATTGGTCAATGTTATCTTTTTCCGCTCATTGGTTATTTTTAGTCTTTCTGAAGACGAGGGAAAATATTTTTTTTATTCTTTTTTTTTTTTTATTTATTTTTTTATTTATTTATTTATTTATTTATTTATTTATTTTTTTTTTTTTTTTGCATCATTCTGTTGATACCGAATAAGGGCAGAAAATGGCGCATCCGGTGGCTCGTTGTTGGAAAAAAAAAATCTACCGAGAGAGGGAGTTTCACGGGAATGACTGAAATACAAAGGACTACAAAGGATTACAAAGGCGGAGCATGGCGACAGGAGACCTTTTGGTCCATAACTAGGTTGGATGCGAAAAAATATATAATAAATAAATAAATAAATAAATAAACGTAAAGGAGTTATTTGGCGTGGAAGTTGGAGCCACGGATGTTGGATTTTTGTCTTGGGCAGGAAAGAAGATTGGGTTAAGTTTTTGTGATCCTGACAGAATGTAAAACATGTAAAATATAATTCAAAGATGTAAAAAATGTACGACTACAAACCTTTAGTGATTAATTTCAGTAAATAAAGTATAATAAAACAAAATAGAATAGAATGGAATAATAGAAAAATAAGATAAAATAAAACGAAAACAAATTTAAAAGTTGATGACGATACATCTTTAGGATATCAATTGAAATAAATGAAAGAAAATTATTGAAAAAAATAAATGTATAGTTATAGCTCTTTATTGCATTAATTCTAGCAAATAGAATTAAATTAATTTATCAGATTAAAAGTAATGGCGTCAACCTCTTAGTACGTTAGTTTCGGTAAATAAAAATGAAAATATTTTGTGGACATTCCTTCTTACCTTGGCGCTCACCCAGTCGTGACGGTTGGTTGCCGCTTCGTTCTTGTCGAATCAAGAATTTACTTTATTTCCTTTTCTACAAATGTACATCCAAAGCTTGTATGCATGATGTAGCTCGCTTTACTCGCCTGTATTTACTAAAAAATTTGTCTTATTTCACCTCGTTTTCTACCACGCTACGATTGTATAATACATTTCTCACCAAGTTACATGCAAAGCTAGTATGGATGATGTAGTTCGTTTTACTCGCCTGTATTTACGAAAACAATTGTTTTATTTCACTTCCTATTCTACCACGGTACGACCGTATAATACATTTCCCCTCCAAAATACATTCAAAGTTTGTATGGGTAATGTCGTTCATGTGATACAAACAACGGTTTTGAATTGGTTTGTTTGAGTTCGATCAAAGATGATGATTCTCTTTCACGTCGCAAAACTTACCCCTATCAGGAGGCTAGGACGGTGCCCCTTACAGAGGACTTTGTAGCGCGGAATGTAATGAACCATGCCCTTGGTCCAACTCGACGGTGGCAGGGTTCGAACCGCCATCCCCTAGACCTTCGCCGCAAGTAGCAACGCCCTAACCCGCTCAGCCAGTGAGATCTTGAATATTCATGGCGCTTAAGAAGAAGAAATCCGATGGACGCTTGGGAGTATTGTATTTTTTTTATTTATTTATTTTTTTATTTTTGCCAGTCTTATACCTCATGATCCTTTGATTGGCATCATGGTCATCAATGAGTGGCACTTAGTCAAGTATCTTGATGGGTCTATGAGTATTATTTTCCTATTAAACCTAGCCATTGATTTCACCATGAATTCTGTTTATTTGTTTATTTGTTAATATATCTATTTGTTTAATTATTTTCATTATTAAGCTTAGCCATTGATGGCATCATGAATACTGTTTGATTATCTATTTACTAATATATTCATTTTTCTTTTTAAACTTAACCATTGATGACACCATGATTTTTTTTATTTATTTATTTACTTATTTATTTACTTATTTTTCTTATTAGATTTAGCTATTGATGGCACCGAGAACACTGTTTAATTATTCATTTATCAATTATTGTTCTTATCAAACTTAGCCATTGGTGGCACCAGAAATCCTGTTTATCTACTTATCTATTTATTTATTTATTAATTTCGTTTTTTTTTTTTTTTATTAAACTTAGCCATGGGTGGCACCAAGAATACTGTTTATTTATTTATTTATTTATTTATATATTCATTTATTCATGCATTTATTTATCTAGCTTTCTTATCAAAATTAGCCATTGATGGCACCATAACTTCAGTTGATTTATTTTTCTATCTATTTACCTATTTATCTATTTATATATTTATTCATCTATTTATTTATCTATAATTCTTATGAAACTTGAAGACTTGATGACGTCATTCAGTTCTTTGGGAACATTGGTAAAAAACAGAAGATTTACGAAAAAATTATATAATAGGTAAATAAATAAATAGTTTGATAAATAGATAACTATTTAGATATGTAAATGGAAAAAAAATCGGCATTTATCCTTTTATTCCGGCAACCGCCAGTCCATTCATCTTCTTGTCATCCTCAATGATGACGAGATTGTTAAGTCCTGAATATGGTCAATACGTAGTTCAGTGCTAACCATGTCTTGGACCACGTAAATTGCGTGAAATTTCGTCTTCCATTCCAACATTCTTTCTAATATAAGACAATTTCACGCCAGTTTATGGACAAGGAATAAAGATGAAACGGGTAAGAAATAAAAAGAAATTATTGACGCGAAAAGAAATTTTATGCGGTCAATTTAATGGAGTTGTCATCTTTAGAGGAATTTTTTTAACACAGGTTTTATTGAAGAAGGAAAAAAAGAGGCGAGGTGGAGAGAGGAAAGTGGGAGGAGGAAGGGTAGAGAGATAGAGAGAGGAACGAAGAGAGAATGAAGAGTGAAGAGTGACGGGAAAGAGAGAGGGAGTGGGAAAGAGAGCGAGGGGGATGGGGGACACAATGGGAGAGAGAGATAAAGATAGAAAAAATGAGAGGGAGGGAGGGAAAATCGGAGAGAATGAGAGAGATGGGAGAAAAGGAGGGGAAAGGGAGAGAGTGAGATCTAGGAAAGAGGGAGGGAAGAGAGGAGAGAAAGAGAGGGAGGGAGGGAGGGGGGTGAGTGGAGGAGGTGAGGGAGAGAAGGAAAAAGAAAAAGAAAAAATCTCGTACGTCTTAATTTTCCGTCATGAGATTATATACGATTTGTTTGAGTAGTGATGCTGTAATTACACCCGCGTTAATTCCACGGGCGGAACATTTCATGTTCTCGTTCTTGTTCTCTGTTCTATACGCCATTTATCACATTTCTTTGACAGGGTCTCTTTGCCATACCCTATCCATAATACATGTGATATATGTGCGCTACTGAGCGATGTATTTCGTCTGTCTATGCGAAGTGTTAAGGAAAAGAAAATTATGGTTGTCATCCCATTTTTTTCGTTTTTTCGTTTTTCTCTGGTCTTCGTTGGGTTTCTTTTCATTGCTTTGACTTTCACGCGAAGGTCGTGGGGATAATGACTACAATTAGAATTATATAACGCATCTGTGTGTGTGCGTGTGTGTGTGAGAGAGAGAGAGAGAGTATTTGTGTGTGTGTGCATGTGCGTTTGTGTGTGTGTGTGTGTGTGTGTGTGTGTGTGTGTGTGTGTGTGTGTGTGTGTGTGTGTGTGTGTGTGTGTGTGTGTGTGTGTGTGTGTGTGTGTGTGTGTGTGTGTGTGTGTGTGTGTGTGTGTGTGTGTGTGTGTGTGTGTGTGTGTGTGTGTGTGTGTGTGTGTGTGTGTGTGTGTGCATTTACGTAACTGTATTCACCTAATTATAATATACAGGATAGGAGCAACGCTCGTGGGGTTCTGTCTCTTACTCTCCAATTATCATACCGCATGTATTTACCTAGTTGTATTTACCTAGTTGTATTTTACGGGAAGGGGAGCTATGCTCGTGGGGTCCCGTCTTCATATCTCATTTTATCTAAACTATTTTTAAATTCATGTATTGTTTTTGCACACACCACTTTCTCATCTAACTTGTTCCAACTGTCTATTGCTCTGTGAGGAAAGCTGTTCTTTTTAAAATCTCTTCTATAGCTGTCTTTTTTTATTTTCTTTCCGTGTCCTCTTGTATTTCTGTCATCCCATTTTATCAGATTCTCTCTATCAGTAATTTCTATGCCTTTCATGATTCTGTAAATAGCTATCAAATCTCCTCTCTCTCTTCTTTGCTCTAGTGTCTGTAGTTTAAGTTTTTGTAGTCTCTCTTCATATGATAGTTTTGAGAGTGTTGGTGCCAGTTTTGTAATTGCTCTTTGTATCCTTTCAAGTTTTTTTATACATTTTTTTGTACTTGGTGACCATATCGTTGCTGCATATTCCAATCTTGGTCTTATCAGGGTGATTAGGATTTTCCTCACCATTTCTTCATCCAGGTATGTAAATGCCACTTTGATTGTTCTTATTAAATTATAAGTTTCTCCAAAAATCTTATTTATATGTTTCTCAGGTGACATATTATTCATAACAATGACTCCCAGGTCCTTCTCATTTTCTACTTTTTTTATTCCTTCTTCTCCCAAATTATATGATCCTGCTATTCTGTTTTTGCTTTTTCCAAATTCCATTATACTACACTTTTTTGTATTGAACTCCATCTCCCACTTCCTACTCCATTCTTGTACTTTATTTAGATCCCTCTGTAGTGATTCACAATCTTCTTCAGTTTTCACTCTTTTCAGTAGTTTTGCATCATCTGCAAAGAAGCTCATATAGCTTTCAATTCCTTCATCCATATCATTAATATATATAGCAAACATTATTGGGGCCAGAACTGTTCCCTGCGGGACACCGCTTATTACTTCATTCCATTTTGAGTGCTGATCTCTTATCACTACTCTCATTTTTCTTTCTTGCAAAAAGTCTTCCATCCAATTTAGCAATTTACCTTGTATTCCTCCTTCATATTCTAATTTCTTAAGCAACTTCTTATGTGGTACTTTGTCAAAAGCTTTTTTTAGGTCTAGAAATGCACAATCAGTCCATCCATCTCTTTCTTGTATTATATCTATTAGCCTTGAATAGAAACATATTAAATTGGTGACGCATGACCGTCCTTGTCTGAATCCAAATTGCCTTGGATTTAGTACGTTGTTTTTTTCCAAGTATTTTACCCATCTACTTTTGATAATTCTTTCACAAATTTTTGCTATTGTACTTGTTAGAGAGACTGGTCTATAATTGGTAGGTTCTTCTTTATTTCCTCCTTTATATATAGGTACTATATTTGCTTTTTTCCAATCTTCTGGAACTTTTCCTTCTTTTAAGGAACTGCTTATTATGCTATGTATTTTGTCTGCCAGTTCATTCCTGCATTCTTTCAGAATCCAGTTTGCTATTTCATCTGGCCCATGCGATTTTCTGACATCAAAATTACCCAAGTGTGTCAATATTTCATTCTTTGTTACTTCTATTTCTTCCATAGGGGGGACTTTTTCTTTCCACTCAATCTCTTCAGGTTGTATATTTTCCCTTGTAAACACTGATTTAAAATGTTTGTTCATAATTTCTGCCATTTCCATTTCCTCAGTGTATTCAACTCCTCCTTGTCTCAATTTCTCCAAGTCTTGTTTGTTTTTCAGTTTATTGTTTACAAATCTGTAGAATAGTTTTGGTTGATCTTTACACTTTTCTATAACATCTTTTTCATATTTTCTTTTTTTCTCTCTGCACTTTTGTACATATTCATTTCTATAACCAGTATATATTTTCCATTTTTCAGGTCTTCTGTCTTTTTTCCATCTGGTCCAGGCTTTGTCTCTTTTGTCTTTTAACTCCCTACAACTTTTGTTGTACCAGCATTTTACATATTCTTTTTCTTGTTTTTGTCTTGGGACATACTTTTCCACTCCTTTTTTGTAAATTTTTGTCAAAATATTCCATTTCTCTTCCACTGATGTTTCTTCTTTGTATATTTCTTCCCAGTTTTCTTGTTGGAAGAATTCTCTTATTTTATCAAAGTTTGTTTTTTCATACATCATTCTTCCTTTTCTATATTGTTCATTTCTTTTCATATATTTTTCTTCATTAAGTTCCAGTTCAATCAATATGTGGTCACTTTTACCTATTGGTGTTTTATATTCAATCTTGTCCACTATTCTAGGTTCAGATGTAATTATTAAGTCTAGCCTCGATGGTTCTTCTTCATTTCTATACCTAGTGTTCTCTTGTATCCATTGTGTCATTGAATGGTCAGTAATCATCTCAAGTAGAGCATTTCTCCATGAGTCATCACCACTCTTTGCTGTCATTTCTTCCCAGCAGATTTCTTTGCAATTAAAGTCGCCCATCATAACTATTCTTCCTCCGTCTTCCATTATTTTAGTTAATGCTATCTTTGTGTCCTCTAACATACTTTTATATTCACTCTCCTCCCATGAGGCTGTTTTCGGAGGCACATAATTGATCACAAATTTTCTGCTCTTCTTATCTCTGTCTTCCACTTCTATCATAATCATCTCTACTGTATTCTTTCCATATATGACACCTTTCACGTTTATATCCTTCTTAGTCAGGAACATAACTCCACCCCCTTGCTTTTTCTCTCTGTTTCTAATCCAATAATTGTATGCATCATGTCCTACACTGTTGGGTGGTAGTGGGCCTTTTAATTTTGTTTCTACAATTCCCATTATGTCCGGTTCTTTTTCTTTCAAATAATCATTCAGCTCATTCAATCCTGTTATTAATCCATCTATATTTGTGTAAGACACTCTTAGTTTTCTGCCACTTCCATTGTGTTCTCTGTTTCCCTTATGTTTTTCTTTTGTATGTCGAACTTCCTTAGTTTCATGTTCACTACTCTCCAATAGAATCTCTCTTTCTCTGACTCCGTTCTGTTCTCGTTTTTTGTCTTAGCTTCCAGTCTTTTCTGCTTTTCTTCCTCTCTTTCCTCTTTATTCATTTCTCTTTTTATCCATATCTTTTTGTGTTGTTCACTTGTTGCTAGTTTCCCTGTTTTGGATAAGATATTCTCTGCCGTTGTTTGTGACTTGAATTTAATCTTAATTGGTCTGGTCTTGTCTGTGCTATACTTTCCGAGTCTAAATTTCTCTTCGATTTGTTTCATAATTCCTGGTTCATCTTCCTGAACTGATTCTAGTAATTGGCTTACTTTTTCATTTTCCTCTTTGATTCTTGTGGTTCTATCTGTGTTGTGTTTCTCTTCCATTCCTAATATAATTATACATTTCTTCTTGTCTGCTAAATCCCTTACTATATTCTCCTTTTGTCTCATCACTTTAATAACTGAGTCTTCAGTATGTTCTTTCAATTGCTGTTTGACTATGTCAGTGAATGAAATCTTATTTCCTTCTTGGGTTTGCTTCCAATTTTTACTTTCTTTAGCTATTGTTTCTCTGTTTTCTTTACTATTCTTCTTCAATTCCTCATTCTCCCCCTTTACCTCTCTTAACTGTCTTTTTAGTTCTTCTATTTCATCAGTTAAGTTTTTATTCGCCTTTTCCAGTTCTTCCAATCTTTCAACCCTTTTTAAAATGGTGTTCATATGACCTAACCTACTCTCCAAGTCTTCGATCACCTTATCAACCTTCATCTCTAGTCTTGTCAGTCGGGGGGGGTTTGAGTCCCCCCCACTCTCTTTAAATCCCTTGAAAATATTCTCATCACTTTCTGCTATATTGCTCCTATCTATACCTCTAATCTTCACATTCCTATTAGACATGTTATCATCCAACTCGTCTTGGGGTCTTTTGTCTACCCGGCGGCCCGTCAGGGCCATTTCCTCCACCTCCTCATTACCTTCCATTTCCCCAGTAATCCCTCCCCCTCTCCTCTTTCCTTACTTTCCCTCTACCTCACGAGCAATTCCCCCCCCCCCCTGCAAATACAAAAAGGCACTTCTCTTTGCGTTGGTATCCACAATCTGCACTTTTCTTCAGAGCGTTCGTCAAGCCGTCCGTTCGTTGAAAGTGTGTGCGTGTGTGTGTGTGTGTGTGTGTGTGTGTGTGTGTGTGTGTGTGTGTGTGTGTGTGTGTGTGTGTGTGTGTGTGTGTGTGTGTGTGTGTGTGTGTGAGTGTATGTACTGTTGAATTACGATCGCGATACGTATCTTGCATAATGCATTGTTGATGTTAACCAAAGCACCAGGGGTTGTTTGTTGAGCACCTTGGGGAAGTCGCTCGCCTTTTGTTCTGGTCAGACTCATTTGCACATGTATTTGTGCGTGTGTGTGTGTGTGTGTGTGTGTGTGTGTGTGTGTGTGTGTGTGTGTGTGTGTGTGTGTGTGTGTGTGTGTGTGCGTATACGTGATGCTGCCGCACACTTGCAGATGAAGTTGTTTTCCAGAAGGATGAGGATCCTGAGGGGGCAGTATGACGTCATGTCGGTTCCAAGGACCTTTAGTATAACGAAAACAGACCTTGTTTACTAGGGGTTTGCTTTCTATTTTTAGTACAAAGGTAGGGTTAGTATCAAGGTCTAAACGAGATTAGGTCTGTTCACCTAAGAAAGGAAACTAACAATATGACGCCATGAGGAGGCCTGCAAGGTCGGGCCGGGGCTGGCTCAAGTCAATTAAGTGTCGTACCTAATGACGTCATGTCGTTTGTCTTCTACCGAACTTTCACGCGTCCCATACTTATGCGTTGCTGTCATCTACCCTCATGGAAAGACCAGTTTTCGATACTAAATTATACGCTAAACATCCACAAACTACCACTAGTTTTCGGTTTGTGGACCAAATTGTGAGTCTCTGTGGTCCAGTAGGTGGCCCATGGACCACACGTTGAGAACCACTGGCCTTATGTGAGTACTTTTGATGTTACGAAATGCTGAAGCGTCTTACTGGTTTTCGTTAGTATTTTTGTACCGTCTTCATGATTTAGGTCCTAGTGCCCCTCATTATAAGAAAAGAACCTTGTTCTAATAGAACAATAAAAGCATATGGAGTTCATTAGAACAATTTTTCCTTATCATTACACTAGTAGGTGTTACATAAGGTAGTTTATTTGATCCTATTTCATTTAATTTCGTTTTTTTTTTTACTCATAAACATGTTTCGTTACATCTACTTATCTTCTCGTCCTTCATGTCGTTTTAATGTTCATCTCGCTGAATCTCCCCCATCTTCCACCCCACCGGGTAGACGTTTTCCAAGAACAAGGCTCCTTTTCTTCCTCCTTCGTACCTCCTCCACCACCTCCTCCTTCTTGGCCTCCTCCTTCTCCTCCTCCTCCTCCTCCTCCTCCTCCTCCTCCTCCTCCTCCTCCTCCTCCTCTTCCTCCTCCTCCTTCATGTCTTCGTCTTCACTCTCCTCCTACTCCTTGTTCTTGTCCTCGTCCTCCTATTTCTCCTATTATTCTTTCCCGTTCTCCTCCTCCTCCTCTTCTTCCTATTCTTCCTACCCTCCCCCTTTGCAGTTGGACTGACCCTTTCCCACTGACCCTGGAAAGCCGAAAACAGTTATTTCTTTATCTCATAAGAACATAAGAATAAAGGAGACTGGAAGAAACCGTGGAGCCCTACACTAGGCAGTTCCATGTCCATGACCACCTGTCATCCCCATCCATAAAGTTGTCAAACCTTTTCTTGAAACAACCGATAGTTTCAGCGCTGTTTATGTGGTTACTCATTAGTCCCCAAATACAATGATGACTCTCATCAACTACAACAGAATCCTTCAATGTACCAAAAATGGTTGCTTGTTTGCTTGTTTTTAGGCTAGAAGTGTATACATAGGAGTCAAAGGTACACATAAACATACGTGTGCACCAGTGTATTTTGCTCTTTCACTTGTAGGCCCATTTCCATCCTTTACTGTTATCTGCAGACAAAAATTCTTACATAAACACTTACATGTGTGTGTGTGTGTGTGTGTGTGTGTGTGTGTGTGTGTGTGTGTGTGTGTGTGTGTGTGTGTGTTTGTATGTGTGTGTGTGTGTGTGTGTGTCATACATGTAGAAACAGACTTCTAATGCGCACAATGTCTACTCAAAGGAGTCAGCCGTATACCACGTGTGCGGAGAGGAGAATGGCCGAGAGCTCTTCGACATCAACATTCGTAATGACCTAACGGGCCGCTAGGGAGGTTTTAGTGTAGGTACACGACACTAAATGGGAGTTTTAGTGTTTGTACACTGCGCGCTTCGCCCAAGGACACAGATCTCACCCCAGGATGCCCAGCGTCTGAATGACCAGTACATTTCACGTTTTCACTAGTCAATTGGTGTTTCAGGGGTTCAGTCTTAATCTTCGGCGCCAACGGTACTGTCCATTGTAAGTTCTAAAATCTGCTTAGGTTTTATTTTATCTTATTTTATCTTTATTATTATTATCATTATTTATTTTAGATTTGATCTATTTTCATTTCATTTTTTTTATTTATTTATTTATTTATCTATTTATTTATATTTTCATTGTTATTATTTTTTCCATCCGATTTCGTTATGGAGTGAAAGATCTTCTGTCGGTTTTCATATTTCATCATTATCAGTGTGACTCATTGATTATACTAGTGCCCAGATACTGCTGTTATATTTATTTTTTCTCTGGATAACATAGTTGACTTTTTGAATCCCCATGCCATAACATAAGACCTATTTTGATCAATGTCAAGGTTCAAAAAAGGACAAAATGTGTGGATGACCTAAGCTCTTCGTCACCGACGGGGTGCCACGGAAATGAAATAAAATCAGTTGGCAACATCCATAATAAGAGGGAAAAGCCACCCAGTAAGGAAGGTTTGAATGGAATTAGGCTTCAAACGAAGTAGGCTATAACTCTTGCGCTGTAGATGTGGGTTGGGGTGTTTTACCACGGAGTTGAATAAAATCACCTAACGGCAGCTAGAATACAGGAGAAAATAACATCCGGTAAGAAAAGGATTGATCAAGATACACTTGAGATAGGCCCTGTTCACACTGGTGATTTCAACCGCTGCGGTTAAACTGCGGCGGTTCAGTTACAGGTAACTCAATGGAGCCGCAGTTTTTCTTTGACTATGCGGTACCGCCGCGGTTTATGCGCGGTTCAAACCGCTAGTGTGAACAGTGCCATAAGTTGTAACACCTTCCCTGTAGAGGGGATAGCACGGAAATTAATAAAATCGCCTGACGGCAGGCATGAAAAAGGAAAAATTTCAATGGGTACGGAAGAGAGTGATGGATGTGTAACCTTCTAGTCGTAGTAAGATTAATGGACCTTCTTGGGATGGTCTTACATCGTCTTTTGTTTGTCTCCCCCCTCCGTCTTTCACTCGGTCATAGGTTATGACTTGTGGGAATGAGCGAGAAGTGAATAGAAGGAAGATTTTGTGGTGGAAGGCTATTTGCCATGATAGTCAGGTCCGCTTGCCCTCTCGAGAAAGAATGAGAAAAAGACTGTGGGACAAAAAAAAAAAAAAAAAAAAAGGAAAAGGATGTGTTAGTGTAAAAGGTAGTGTGGGCTTTTAGAACAGGAGGAGTACCTGCTTGTGGTCTCCAAAGGACGGGATCCTGACAGTCAGGTCCGCTTGGCTATTGCTTTATGCATTCGATATTATAAGGGCCTTAGAGGCATCCCTACGGACCAGGGGCACGTAACATTCTTTTGTGATTGAAGACAAATCTCCACTCAAAAAAGGATGCTGACCGCTTGTATTCTTCTACTAACCCTCCGTTCTTCTGATTTCCTCCTTATATCTTTCTTTATCACCTCTGCGTCTACGCCTCTTCGATGTGATGCTGTCCCTTAGGATAGAAGCGCTGGTTAATGAAAAGAAATAGAAATAGGGATTGTAGGAATGGGAAGTAATTTCCGTGTAAATAAACGCAGATCGTCCCGTGGGGTAACGATAATGTTCTGTAAGAAAATATTGTATAGTTGGAGATAAGAAAAGAGAAACGAGACTATAACTCGAATTTAGGAGTTTGGATGGAAAGAAAATTATATATTTATTTCATTTTATCTTATTTTATTTTATTTTATTCTTTTCTTTTTTATTTATTAATCTATTTTTTTTTTTTTTTTTTTTTTTTTTTTTTGTCGTTGACATTTGACAGATTCTATGGAGAAGGATTTTTTTAATTGTAATTTTTTTTAAATTATGTGGAAAATGAAAAACACAAATGAAACAGAAATGAGACAAATTTATGGAAAAGGAATTTGATAAAAAAAAAATTATGCACAACAGTGAGTATCTCTCAAAATGTCGTGGGATTCCCATATACGAACAAACTGAACAACAAATGTTTTATTTCAAACATCTGCTTAATTATCGTTTTACTTTTTTTTTTATTCCGTATAACGAAATGAAATTCGAACAAAGAACGGCGAGCAGACTATACATGTGTATGTATAACACGTCTTTACATTTTTATCTTTGTGGTTTGAGTGGAACTTGTAACGAATTACCTCTTATTCACTTAACAAACAATTCGGTTAACGAGCAGATCTCCGGAACGGATTATGTTCGTATATAGAATGTGTACACAGACTTTTTGTCAACCCCGTCCTTTCTGGGAGAGTATCACAGGGATTGTATGTGTGTGTGTGTGTGTGTGTGTATGTGTCTGTGTGTGTGCCTCCATTCGTGTATGTGCATGAGCTTACGCTCATGTGTATCCGTGTGTGTGTGTGTGTGTGTGTGTGTGTGTGTGTGTGTGTGTGTGTCTGCGTGTGCCTCCATTCGTGTATGTGCATGAGCTTACGCTCATGTGTATCCGTGTGTGTGTGTGTGTGTGTGTGTGTGTGTGTGTGTGTGTGTGTGTGTGTGTGTGTGTGTGTGTGTGTGTGTGTGTGTGTGTGTGTGTGTGTGTGTGTGTGTGTGTGTGTGTGTGTGCCTCCATTCGTGTATGTGCGTGCTCTTACGCCTCTATGTGTTTCCGTGTGTGTGTGTTTGTGTGTGTGTGTGTGTGTGTGTGTGTGTGTGTGTGTGTGTGTGTGTGTGTGTGTGTGTGTGCCTCCATTCGTGTATGTGCGTGCTCTTACGCCCCTGTGTGTATCCGTGTGTGTGTGTGTGTGTGTGTGTGTGTGTGTGTGTGTGTGTGTGTGTGTGTCCTCGTGATGCACGAACGTGTATCTATGACAAAGTGTTGGAAAGCTAGGGTACATGTACGGGGAGCGCCACAAAAAAAAAAAAAAAAAAAAAAAGACATGAACCATTTGTTAACGTAGATTGCGGCTTTGTTGTTGTCCACCCACAAGACTTACAAGTGTTAGTCCTTATACGTTGTTTGTAATTGGAGTACATGTACACACTCCAGGAGGTCACCCTGAACGGAACTGGGGGATTCCCAGTCTTAGTATTGCTCTCGAGGCCCTACTTCTAAACGTTTCACCAGCCCTGTCGAACGCTATCTACCGGTAGAGAGTAAAAAATCTACCTGATATTGTAGATAAGTGTATCTGGGTTAATGTCTTATATACGAGTACATAAGATCTATTTGTAACTTTCACAGGTATGAGTAATGAAGTTAGTAACATTCTACTTTGTAATAATAGATGGCGATCGCCAGGGCTGGCGAAAGGTTCTGAAAGTAAGATGCTCAGAAGTGACTAAAAAAGAAGTCAGTCTGTTGTTCTTTTTATTGTCCTACACTCATCCTAGAATATTTATAACATACTTGACATGTTTATAAAGGTGTTCTTTAACGTTATGTTCAAGGTCTCGACTTCCTGTGTATCACTGTGGCTGCCTCCGGGCGAATTTATTCGGACAAGATGGAACCCTCCGTGAGTAGGGGGTGGGGGTAGGGACAGGGGGTGGGGGTGGGGGCTTTACCATTCTGAGTGAATAGCCAGTTTCGGCCCAATGTACCGTTGTCCTCCTTTTGTGATGTCAGAAATCTTCCCTAAGCCTAACACTACTTAGACAAATGTCTGCGTGTATCTGTGGGTGTATGGATGGGCGGTCGTGTGCAGATGTAATTGTGTATATGTAGACATCTACATCATATAAATGTATGGTCATGGGCACACGTGTACACGGGCACACGTGTACACGGGCACACGCAAACACGCATACACGCGTGCATACGCACACTCGTATTCATGCGCCCACACCTACATACAGGAACGCACATGCGTGCACACACACACACACACACACACACACACACACACACACACACACACACACACACACACACACACACACACACACACACACACACACACACACACACACACACACACACACACACACACACACACACACACACACACACCAAGTTGGAACCGTACATGAATTCTAAACTTGGTATGTTAATTGGAGAGTAAGAGTCAGAACTTTACGAGTATTTCTCCTTTTCCGTAAACTACAGTTAGGTAAACACACACGCACACACACACACGCGCGCGCGCCCGCACATGTAGACGTGAACATGTATATGAATATACATATACATATTAATAGTCGTATGAATATGACTGCACATAATCTATGAATGTAGAGTATTATGAAGATTAAATGATGTGAGTGCGAGTTGACAAGTTGATTGATGGCATTGTGTTCTCGTTTATATTTGCCCTGCTATTATCGTTGATGTATTCGTCCTGTCAATGCTTAATGTGCCCCAACAATGTGCTGTTTATGATTATCTAAATTAGTTATATGCTGTAGTTTTCTACAGGGATATTTTAGGTTTATTTCTTTCCTTTACTTGGTCGTGTCTAATGTTGGGATTTAGTAGAGTATGAAATAAATTTTTGTTTGGACTCGCGCGTGCACATACAGACACACACACACACGCACACGTACACATGCAGACACACACATACGCGTGCACAGCCCAAACGAGTTATCGAAATAGTAACTTTTCCTGTTTACAAAATTCCCAGTTTTGCATAAAATAGAATTATTCATCTCAAATGGTACGTAACAACCTTTGCGGCTTCCTCAGCCCGTCTGGGTCCAAAGGTACGAGATTCCAGAGTTGTATGTGGGGCTATCTGTGACATCGGGTAGGAAATATCTTGTGCGATCAAAGAAAAGACAGTTTACATCTTTCCAGGCAGCAAAAGGCAACCGCTAGTGTATACATGGACAGGAAGACCAATTATGCACATGATAATGTCAAAGTTTCTGTGTATATAAAGATGGTAACATATGCATACGTAGGTATAGAATACTGTATATAAAAGTACTACATCATTATGCATACATACAAAAGAAAGTGAATTTTTGTTTTGTACCTTGATTGTGGTGCAGTTGTTAATGTTTTGTTTAATTTTGAAGCCGCATGTAAATACCAATTTGAATTTTAGTTGAATGTAAGAAAAGTGGGAAAATGGGAATATAAAACATGTAAATAGATGGACATGAGTTTAATGGTATATATACGCGTGATTATGTATGATAATGAGGGTGGAATGATAAGTATCTATTAATGAGTTGTAAGGTTTATATTGTGTGTATAAGTTTCATATATTAATGTTAACATATAATTAATGTTCTTAGAATGGTGAGATAAAGCGTTCTGAAGATGGAGAGTGCAATTTGTTTGTGTATGTGTGTGTGTGTGTGTGTGTGTGTGTGTGTGTGTGTGTGTGTGTGTGTGTGTGTGTGTGTGTGTGTGTGTGTGTGTGTGCTTTGTTGTGCTAAAGCATATGATTTTTGTTATGCACATATACTAATGAACGTATAACATTCTTGTACGTGTGTGTAACTTCCTGTACTAATGTATAACCCACATGGGTCTTGCACTGAACATAATGTTCAGGCAGTTTCACTTGTAACATTTCCTCTGACGACACTACGAGTAACACGGAGAATGGGAACACGTTATAAGAAAACCCCACAAGTTCTCAGAACAGACTTCCTCAGAGGACCCACAGGAAATAGCAGGGGACTAGACATGCCCCAGCGTCTAAATTTCGCTGTATCTATTAACTGCTTTGAAGGCTTCAACCCACGGATTATATATCGGTTTTTTTATATAATTGGCTTGCCTTCATGCTGGTCCTCACGATCTTTGACAAAGTAATGGCTTCTTCATCTGAGCTCTGCAAACAGAGGGAGGAGGTCATCATCACGCGAGGTCATAGGTCGACCCTGTTATTTCCTTAATAACCGGGAAGACATGGAGTACTTACAAAGGCCATACATGGACCGCCATACACAAGCCACGCAACCAGACTTTGTACACACAAGACACAAGATTAAGGTTCAGAGACAAGAACATACCTTTGTACCCTTTTGTTTTCAGTGTTCTTGGGTCCATGCACATGTGTGTGTGTGTGTGTGTGTGTGTGTGTGTGTGTGTGTGTGTGTGTGTGTGTGTGTGTGTGTGTGTGTGTGTGTGTGTGTGTGTGTGTGTGTGTGTGTGTGTAGCCAGGCTGCCTTATACGCGTGCTTGTACCCACATGCCTCTCTGGAGTTGTACATATGCGTGTGTACATAATGAACGTATGACTGTAAATGGTCACACAGGTATTTTCCTCATTCACCCTCCCTCACACACACTCTCGCTGTCCCTCTCTCCCTCGCTCTCTCTCTTTTTCGCTGTCCTCTCTCTCTCTCTCTCTCTCTCTCTCTCTCTCTCTATATATATATATATATATATATATATCTCTCTCTCTCTCTCTCTCTCTCCCTCTCTCTCTCTCTCTCTCTCTCTCTCTCTCTCTCTCTCTCTCTCTCTCTCTCTCTCTCTCTCTCTCTCTCTCTCTCTCTCTCTCTCTGTCCCTTTCTCTCTTGCTGCCCCTCTTTCCCTCACTCTCTCCCACGCTCTCTCTCTTGCTGTTCCTCTACCCCTCGCTCTCTTTCCCTCTCTTCCTTACTATCTCTCCCTAGTTCTTCCTCCCTCCCCCCTCTCTCTCTATCTCTCTCTCCCTCTCCCTCTCCCTCTCCCCCTCTGTCTCCCTCTCCCCTGTCTCTTCCCCTCTCCCCCTCTCTCTCTCCTCCTTTCTCTCTCTCTCTCTCTCTCTCTCTCTCTCTCTCTCTCTCTCTCTCTCTCTCTCTCTCTCTCTCTCTCTTTTTCTCTCTATCTTCCTCTCCTTCTCCCTATCTTTGATTCACTAACTTCTCACAGTATAAATCTCGTTGTGTTTCCATATCCAGCTGATATGTAGCTATTGTTATAGACGGGATCTGATAGCTTCCCATGTTTATGATGATTTAGAGACTTGTTTCCCTTCATATACGACCTTGACCCTCTATTTATCCCAGTACAGTCCTTTATTTACGTTGTTGGAATCTTATATTGATAATTATTATTATTTAATGATTATTTTTATTTATTTTATTTCATTCTATATTTTAGTAAAGGGAGCGCGGACTATTGAAAACTTGCATTGATGATTATTTTTATTTGTTTATTTATCTATCTGTTTCATTTATTTATTTTTTTCTTATTCATTCAAAGAGAACGGAAGCTTGAGAAGTTACCCTGCAAGGAGGTCTTCCCCCGGAGTGGTCGAGAG
>NC_134782.1:6690158-6695158 GCF_046742065.1 Oratosquilla oratoria
TATGGAACCCATGAGATCTCCTATTCCCATCTCTGGGCTCCTATCATCTCCAACGATCAAATCTATATTACATTATAGACAACGCCTAAGATCAAATCGATAATAATGGACAAAGGTTTACCAACCAGTAATATGCAGTAATACATTATAAACAGCGTATAAGATCAAATCTGTATTACTAAAAGAAAGTTTACCTACCAGTAATATGCAGTAAGACAAGGACAGCATATATATGTATATATATATATATATATATATATATATATATATATGTATAAACATTGGGGTCACGGTCATCGTCAGAGCGGTGCAGGATTGGGGTCGCATGATGTAAAAAAGTTAGAAGCCATTGGCTGAGGTAGTAATGGTGGGGGGGGGGCATCAGCTGAATAAAATCGCCTGGAGGTTGCCAAAATAAATGTATAATGGCATCGGTCGAATAGCCTTCGTTATCTGAGGTAAAGATTACTTACGTATAATTATTGATTAGGTTGGCCTTTTTGTACACTTGCTTACCAGGAGTATCACAGGCTTAATTGTTTAGTGTAACTGGTATTTTGTGTACAAAAAATATATACGTCATAACAAAATTCTGTTTATCCTTATTTCTGTTTTGCTGAAGGCGATAACCTTTCTGTCTCCAGTATGTAAATAAAATGACGTAGAGATGTTTTGCTAATTAAAGCAGAACTAGTCGTAATATGTTTTCATTTTGTTGTTACATTAATCTTTTCCACTACCCGAAAAAATAGTAGAAATCCTAGAAGATAATGACGTTTAAAGAATGCGAAAACTCATACGATACTCTTCTTATCAAACGGAAATCTAAAATGAAGCGACATGACGTCATGAACCTCAGTCAAGGTCACTGTCTCTCGGTTCTCCATTGGTCCTTCGGAAAGGTCCTTCTTCGCCTTCATAAGGCGTGGGAAAACAGGTGCAGGAGCTCGATTGTATAAGGTTAGGACATTGCTCAATGGGTACAGCGTGTCAGGGACCTGGGCGATGTTAGTCTACTCCTTTTGGGTCGTGTGGATCTTTAGAATTTGGTGCTGGGTAACGTGAGCCTTATATGTGTGATATATTGGTCTCATTGTCCGTGTTGAGTGAAACCACATTGTGAATATTCATGTGATTTCACAGAGTGCTCCCAAGCTCCTCCTGGTGTGGACTGCAAATTCATCTATTCTATTTATTGTCTGTTTGTTTATTAATTAATTTATATATTTATATGTTTCATTTGTTTATTTGTTTATATATTCAATTTGTATATTCCTCT
Organism: Oratosquilla oratoria; assembly: GCF_046742065.1. NCBI lineage: Eukaryota > Metazoa > Arthropoda > Malacostraca > Stomatopoda > Squillidae > Oratosquilla > Oratosquilla oratoria. Next base: position 6,691,438 of record NC_134782.1, read on the forward strand.
GCTTATCTAATTGATATATTCATTTATATATATATTTAATTTGTATATTCATCTGCTTATCTAATTTATATATTCATTTATATATATATATTTAATTTGTATATTCATCTGCTTATCTAATTTATATATTCATTTATTCATATACGTGTATATTTATCTATTTATTTATTTGTTTATTTATTTACTTTATTTTCACAAGAAGTAGAAAGATTATTATACCACAAAAAGAATTAGACGTTGCTTGTAAATCTTTTCTTGCTGTTGCATATTCGCCTTCTTTAAGTGTCTTACAACATAGTTGATTTATCCAATCATTTATTTATTTATTCATTCATTCATTTAATCATTCTTATTGCGATGTAAAAGACTTTAGATCTTCGGAACAAATATGCACAACGTCTAAGATAATTTGGAAAGCGTTTCCTCGCAGTTTTAGATATTTTTATTTATTTCATTATTTGTTTTTTGTCTACAGAAAGTCTGAGATAGTTTTCACAAATTTTATTTAAACCCCAACGGACCAGAGTCTCGTAGCGTTCAAAAAATAATTCTGATCATTCTTCTATTCTCCTTCCGTTCAGCTGCCACTCCTTAAATCTCTTTTAATGGATATGGAACTGCCTAGTGAAGGCCTTATGGTCTCTTGCTGTCTCCTTTCGTATGTTCCTAGACCACGTCTACGACAACGCCTCCTCGGTGTGATTCTGCCACGAAGGAGAGAGAATACAGTGTTCATGAACCAATCACGTCGTGGCAGTGAATACATTTTGTTTGTATGTGATAGCTGTCAGCGTGAATAATGAAGGAACAGCAGTGACGGCTGATTTGTGGCCGCGCTGTTTCAAAGCAAGTGTGTTTGTTCGCTTCTTAAGGTGATTTGTTGTCGTAGTGTTGGGAAGTAAAAGAGTTGTACAATAAAAACAACAATGGATCTTCAGTCCAATTTTTTTTCTTCAAATTTCTGTAAAAAAAATGCAATTTTTTTTTGTATTGAATTCCATTTATTTTGTCAGTCCCATTCCCCCCAATTTTTTTTTTTCTAATTTATTTCAGATGAACCTTAATTTTTTGACACTAAGTTATAAACTTTCCCAGAATACAATTTTTGTTTTCCGGTGCCAAATGTTTTAAAATTTTTGAAACATTTTTGAAACGTAGATACATCGAGTATGCTGACCAGTAGGCCTATATGTCATCATCAACTGTGCAAAAGAGGAACAATATTTCGTTGGTATTTCGACCTCCGTGTCTTCTTTCCAGACGATAAATCTTAAGTAGAAACCGGTTACCACTAGTCTTGGGTGATTAATTTTCTCTGAGGGAAACCACAAGGGAATGGTGGGTGGAAGCTTTGGTGCGTCCACCCCCCTTGTAAGGGGGAAAAGGATTTTTGGTATAGGTATGCACGTAATACACACACACACACACACACACACACACACACACACACACACACACACACACACACGCACGCACGCACACACACACACACACACACACACACACACACACACACACACACTTTCAACGAACGGACGGCTTGAAGAACGCTCTGAAGAAAAGTGCAGATTGTGGATACCAACGCAAAGAGAAGTGCCTTTTTGTATTTGCAGGGGGGGGGAAATTGCTCGTGAGGTAGTGGGAAAGTAAGGAAAGAGGAGAGGGGGAGGGATTGCTGGGGAAATGGAAGGAAATGAGGATGTGGTGGACTTGGCCCAGGCAGACGGGCGTAAGGTCAACATGAAACGACCACCGGACCAGCTCAGTGATGACGAAATGGCAAATAAAAATGTAAAGATTAGAAGTATAGAGAGGAGCAATACAGAAGAAAGTGACGAGAATATGTTCCAGGGATTTAAAGAGGGTGGGGGGGACACAACCCCCCCCCCCCCCGACTGATAAGACTAGAGGAGAGAGTTGATAAGGTGATCGAGGACTTGGAGCGTAAGTTAGGTAACGTAGACTCCATTTTCCAAAGAATTGAAAGGTTGGAACAACTAGAGAAGGCTAACAGAAACTTAACTGAAGAAATAGAGGACCTAAAAAGACAGTTAGGAAATGTAAAGGAGGAGAATGAGAAATTGAAGAAGAATAGTAATGAAAACAGAGAGAAAATAGCTACAGAAGCTAAAAATTGGAGAATAACTCAAGAAGGGAATAAGGTTTCATTCACTGACATAGTCAAACAGCAATTGAAAGAACATAATGAAGACTCAGTTATTAAAGTGATGAGACAGAAGGAGAATATAGTAAGAGAATTAGCTGACAAAAAGAAATGTATAATTATATTAGGAATGGAAGAGAAACATAACCCAGATAGAACCGCAAGAATCAAGGAGGAAAATGAAAGAGTAAGCAGTTTATTAAAATTAGTCCAGGAAGATGAACCAGAAATTATAAAGGAAATTGAGGAAAAATTCAGACTCGGAAAATATAGTACAGATAAGACCAGACCAATTAAGATTAAATTCAGGTCACAAACAACAGCAGAGAAAATTCTATCCAAGACAGGGAAACTAGCAACAAATGATCAATATAAAAAGGTATGGATAAAAAGAGAAATGAATAAGGAGGAAAGAGAGGCAGAAAAGCAGAAAAGAATTGAAGCTAAGGCAAAAAACGAGGAAAGAACGGAGTCAGAGAAAGAGAGATTCTATTGGAGAGTAGTGAACATGAAAATAAAGCAGTTCGACATACTAAAGAAAAACATAAGGGAAACAGAGAATACAATGGAAGTGGCAGAAAACTAAGAGTGTCTTACACAAATATAGATGGATTGATAACAGGATTGAATGAACTGAATGATTATTTGAAAGAAAAAGTACCGGACATAATGGGAATTGTAGAAACAAAATTAAAAGGCCCACTACCACCCAACAGTGTAGGACATGATACATACAATTATTGGATTAGAAACAGAGAGAAAAAACAAGGGGGTGGAGTTATGTTCCTGACTAAGAAGGATATAAACGTGAAAGGTGTCATATATGGAAAGAATACAGTAGAGATGATTATGATAGAAGTGGAAGACCGAGATAAGAAGAGCAGAAAATTTGTGATCAATTATGTGCCTCCGAAAACAGCCTCATGGGAGGAGAGTGAACATAAAAGTATGTTAGAGGACACAAAGATAGCATTAACTAAAATAATGGAAGACGGAGGAAGAATAGTTATGATGGGCGACTTTAATTGCAAAGAAATCTGCTGGGAAGAAATGACAGTAAAGAGTGGTGATGACTCATGGGGAAATGCTCTACTTGAGATGATTACTGACCATTCAATGACACAATGGATACAAGAGAACACTAGGTATAGAAATGAAGAAGAACCATCGAGGCTAGACTTAATAATTACATCTGAACCTAGAATAGTAGACAAGATTGAATATAAAACACCAATAGGTAAAAGTGACCACATATTGATTGAACTGGAACTTAATGAAGAAAAATATATGAAAAGAAATGAACAATATAGAAAAGGAAGAATGATGTATGAAAAAACAAACTTTGATAAAATAAGAGAATTCTTCCAACAAGAAAACTGGGAAGAAATATACAAAGAAGAAACAACAGTGGAAGAGAAATGGAATATTTTGACAAAAATTTACAAAAAAGGAGTGGAAAAGTATGTCCCAAGACAAAAACAAGAAAAAGAATATGTAAAATGCTGGTACAACAAAAGTTGTAGGGAGTTAAAGGACAAAAGAGACAAAGCCTGGAAC
>NC_134782.1:6700158-6710158 GCF_046742065.1 Oratosquilla oratoria
CTGCAAAGGTAATGCAATGTAGTACAGTTCAAAGTTTAAGATTCATTTAGATAAACACAAAAGAAAAATTATGTAAAGCCTACCATTTATCTTATTTATCTATCTATTCATTTATTATCATGAATTATTATCTATTTATTATTATTCATCTATCTGTTTAGTTATTATTATTTGTCTGCTTCTTTAGTATTTATCATTAACTATTTATTTTATTTCTTCAGCATCCGACCTAGTTATGAACCAAAAGGTTCTTTGTCGGCATGCTCTTCCTTTGTAATCCTTTGTGTGTGTGTGTGTGTGTGTGTGTGTGTGTGTGTGTGTGTGTGTGTGTGTGTGTGTGTGTGTGTGTGTGTGTGTGTGTGTGTGTGTGTGTGTGTGTGTATTTATCTACTTCAAGTATATAGGTAAATGATCTATGCTTGTGGGATTATGTCTCTTATATTCCATTTACCATACCTAGTGTGTGTGTGTGTGTATATGTGTGTGTGTGTGTGTGTGTGTGTGTGTGTGTGTGTGTGTTTGTGTGTGTGTGTGTGTGTGTGTGTGTGTGTGTGTGTACGTGTGCAGGTGCGTGTGTGTACACGTATCTCTTGGGGGGTGGTCCAAAGTGCGTGTGCACAGTAGGCCCAAGCATTCGCTCAGTCTTTTGTCAAACGTAATGACCCACCAGTGATGGGGTCTGAGCCGTGACTAGGTCCTGTGCCACGTTGTTTACGATGCGTTCTGAGCGACAATTCCCTCTGGTAATTACAGGAATTACCCGCATTACCCGCATCTGGTATTGCCACTAGCAGTTGTCTCGGCCACACCCACAAACAGCAGCAATTTGCTTTTCAAAAAAAGAAGAAAAAAAAAACGCGCCCCTCCCCTCTCTTTTCAAGATTTATTTAGTTTTGGTTTGTTTAATGGTAGACAATTTCAGTCAGTAATAGGGTACCCATTCTTTAGTGAAAAAGTTACACCCATCTTGATAACTAAATGAATATGTTCCGTATCATGGGATACATGCTTTTTGGTCCTGGTCGATTTTGGACCTTTTTTTTTTATGACTTTTTTATGGTCCCAAAGGTCTTTTGTCGGCCTTCATGTTTTCTTAGTATAATCATAGCTTATAGATCTTGTGTGATACGACGACCTGACCTTGAGGATCTGTGACCAACACCGAACACGTTTTATTTATGGACACGTCGACGCTAATGGCGCTTATGGACGTATTGAAGACGAAAATTGGCTAAAGTATGAAATCACGAAGGTTTGGGAATGTCTAACCTAAAATTACTGAAAGCGTGACGAAGCGTAGTGATTTACAGGGTAAAATCAGGATGCTGGATGAATTTAAAAAAATTAGGGTGAGTGGTATTTGGTGATGCAAAATTTGTTGATGATGAAGGTTCTTGACATACAATATGGATCATGAAAGATCTTCTCTTACATTATCATTTTTTTACGTAATCTTGAAGATTTCTTGTCTGGAAGCCGAAGGTTTCTTTAGAAATTATAGAAGCTGAATATTTATTTCTTAATGTACAGCAGCATATGACTGCATTCATAAATTGAGGTCCCACACAGACAAGCAGTTATCGAATTCTCTGGTAATGGGATGCGACAGACATACAAACAGAAATAGCTTTTATTTTACAGCATAAATCGGAGCTGGAATTTTCCTTGACATAGTACAGAATTTGAAGACTTTTTTCTTATAATATGGACCGAAAATTATACAGTATTATACATTTCACATTTCACCACAACAAATCTGAAACAAATTTTAATTTTGGTTTTGCATGCGTGTGTGTGTGTGTGTGTGTGTGTGTGTGTGTGTGTGTGTGTGTGTGTGTGTGTGTGTGTGTGTGTGTGTGTGTGATTTAGTGTAAATAAATAAGTGATTTATGACCCTTCTCTCATTCTTGTTTTTCCCCAGATTTTAGGTGTGCCTAATTTGGCCTTTCCTCCTCCACATTTTCCTCGTCCTCTTCCTCCTCCTCCTCTTTCTCTTTATCCTCCTTTCGTCCTCCTCCTTAGCCTCCTCCACGTCCTTCTCCTCCGTCTCTTCCTCATCCTCCTCCTTTTTCTCCTCGTCTTTCTCCTCTTTCTACTCCTACTCCTCCTCTGAACCCTTGTCGCCGTTTCTGTCCTATTTTGTTTTCATTTCGTCCCGTGCATTTGCTTTGGTCTTCTTTTTTCATAGTTCACTAGTAGTCCCGTTTCTGTTGTTGTTAACGTTATTCTATTTATTTATTTATTTATTTATTTATTTATTTATTAAGTTAGATATTTATTTGTTGGTTAATTTATATATTTATCAATTCATAAGTTTATCTATTCATTTCTTTAGTTATTTATTTATCTGCTTATCACTTTGTTTATATCAGTACAGAGTTGGTGTCCGTGAAAGACATGGTAGCGTCTAGTTAATAATGTCTGCCTGGAAGCGATAGAAATGAATCGGTTCGGGAGCTTACGGTTCCTGCCCTCCCCCTGGGTGATTGAATGGTTGATTTGTTGATTGATTAGTTGACGAATGGACTCCTTGTTTTCATTGACGATTCTCATTCGTCTCCACACCTTTGCTCCTTTGGTCGTCCAGAGTCTCTCTCTCTCTCTCTCTCTCTCTCTCTCTCTCTCTCTCTCTCTCTCTCTCTCTCTCTCTCTCTCTCTCTCTCTCTCTCTCTCTCTCTCTCTCTCTCTCTCTCTCTCTCTCTCTCTCTCGCTCTCTCTCTCTCTCTCTCTCTCTCTCTCTCTCTCGCTCTCTCTCGCTCTCTCTCTCTCTCTCTCTCTCTCTCTCTCTCTCTCTCTCTCTCTCTCTCTCTCTCTCTCTCTCTCTCTCTCTCTCTCTCTCTCTCTCTCTCTTTTGCCGTTGTTTATCATCCCCATCACTTGTCTTCCAGGTCATCGTCCCCACTTTTTTTGTTCCTCTTCTCCTTTTTCGTCTCGCCAGTCTGCCGTATTCACCGAGCTACTGTTCAAACTTTTTCTGTCACAACTCTCACTCCCTTTTTTTCTCTCTCTCTTCGTCTCTTTTTTCTTTCTCTCTCTTCGTCTCTTTTTTCTCTCTCTCTGTCCTGCCACTCTCCTTTGCCTATTGTCCCTCTATCCATGCTCACCCCCTCACTCCCCTCTCTTCTTTCCCCCCTTCTCCCCCGGATTAGTATTTTTCCGGCTGCAGACCGGTAAGTCCAAAGGTGTCGGAAATTCCAGAGTGATTAAGCAGTAAATCATGTTTGGTACTTTGCCCTCCCCGAAATTCGGCACTCCTCTTCACCATCCCCCCCCTCTCTCTCTCTCTCTCTCTCGTGGTCTTCGTGGTAGCTTCCAGCGCATCTTCGTCTCAGGCTGGAAGAATGTTCCCGAAGTCCCACAGCTATGACGTCATGGGTAGGTGAGACAGTTCGCTGACGTGTACTCGCTCCGTCTTGGCACCGTGGGTCGAGGCAGCCTGACTGCCACCTTGCTCGCGTACGTGAGCCCATACCATTAGCTTTCTTCCAGAAAAGTCTAAGAGGTTCTTCAACTTGTCTTTCGTCACGTATTCCATACTTATGTAGTGCTGTTGCTGAACCTCCTGGGGAAGACCACTTCAACACTAAATTAAATCCTTCGGCATCCACTAACTCCCACTAGTTTTGGGATTGCGGACCCCATTTGGGACACTCCGTGGTCCCCCACGGGTCCTTGGACCCCTAGTTGAGGACCGCTGATTTGGACCTTGTTCCAATCAACAAGGTCGTAAAGAGTCGTGATGTGTCTCTGCGAACAGACAATAGCTGAACTTCTCCTGAGATCAGGAAATCTGTCTTGGGACAATGAGGAACCCGAGTATAGACTTTCTAGGTTCTTTTAATACTTTGAAGATTTTTTTTTTATAATTTTGAAGATTTTTTGACGCTGAAGAGTTTTTCAACACTTAGAAAGATTTCTTTAACGCTGATTTCTTTAACACTTTGACTAGCTCTTTTTAACACTGAAGAATTTTGTTAATACATTGAAGAATTTTACTTGAGAATTTGTTTTAGAATTTTGAAGATTTTTCTTTTGCATTTTGAAGAATTTTTTAACACTTTCAATTTTTTGACACTTGGAAGATTTCTTTAATACTTTGAAGTTTTTTCCTCAGGTGAATAAAATCGTCTGGCGCACCTAGAATGTTACTGTGAAATTTACTTCAAGCAAAGCATACAAACGCAATTCGTTCCCCAAAACTCTTTGATATCCTTTTAGTCAGATTTTCGGGAAAAAGCTTCACCACGCTCAGTCGAATTTATTATTCTTGAACGGAAGGACACGTCCATATCTGTTGGCAACATGTTGTAAGCGCGTATTTTTATACACATGCCAAGGGCCCTGTTCCCCCTTATAAGGGGGTGGTCGTGACAAATCACACAATCACCTGCTACATATACATAAAAACCCATTTAGCTCTCTTTCAATCTCAGCACCCCGTGGATAAATGGTCATTCCTGTTTCCCGCCACACCACTTGAGGCAAAAGGTAATTATTTCATAAAGAAAAAAAAAGATAAATTATTTTTGAGTGATGATATCTATCCCATATGCTCTCTGGTTAATTGAATGTGGTCATAAATTTCAGAACCAAATGCTGCTCTAATGACAGTCTTGTAATTGTCGACAATGCTGTGAATAATGACTCATTGCTTGCTCACTTCACGAATACGGCAAAGAGAAGGCATAGCCGAGGCTTCCGTGAAACACGAGTTGTACCCAATTACGAAGTGATATATGCGGTTCTTTTCGTGTACAAAACTTCCCCGTTCGCTGGAGGGGGGGGGAAGGAAAGACAGAGGTGGAGGTAGCAATTACCCCATTTGTTTCATTATATCACTTTCTTTATTTTTCCTTCTCTGTTTCTCGTTAGATTCTTCAATACGTGATAGTTTTTTATTTTATTTTTTATTTACTCATTTATTTCATTTCATTTACCTAATTATTTTTTTTTATTCATTTATATATTTTGCAGTGGAGAAGACGAGAAGGACCTCGCATGATTTCAAGAAACAACCCTTTCGTTCAGTAATGGTGAAAAGGACATATGATGGGGGGATTGACTAATATGTGTATATATACATATTGACTAATGTATATATATATATATATATATATATGCGTGTGTGTGTGTGTGTGTGTGTGTGTGTGTGTGTGTGTGTGTGTGTGTGTGTGTGTGTATACGTATATATATGCACTAAGAACCCACTATTATTTGGATTTAAGAAAAGAAGAAAATAACGGATTTCCGTATATTTCGATCACTTGCTGTGATCCTCTTCACGCGTGAAGAGGATCACAGCAAGTGATCGAAATATACGGAAATCCGTTATTTTCTTCTTTTCTTAAATCCAAATAATAGTGGGTTCTTAGTGCAATTACAAATGTGTAACGACATTACTGGACAGTGACGTATATGTATACATATATATACTGTATATATATATATATATATATATATGTATGTATGTATATATATGTATATATATATATATATATATGTATGTATGTATGTATGTATGTATGTATGTATGTATGTATGTATGTATGTATATATATTGATGTGTGTCAATGTGGTGTTGTTTAATAGCTCTATTAGAGAGGTGAAGGGTGAGGCGTCTTGACAGTTTTGTCGGACTCGACCCTATGTACTTTTCATTAAGGGTTTCACAGTTCCCTTTTTTACATGTGTATTTGAACACAAGGTGGCTAGCCAGCCAGCGAACCCCAGTATTCCAACGTAGCCACTTTGTGTACGAATACACATGTAAAAAAGGGAACTATGAAAACCCTTAATGAAAAGAACATAGAGTCGAGTACGACAAAACTATCAAGACGCCTTACCCTTCACCTCTCTAATGGAGTCATTAAACAACACCACATTGACACACATCAATCCCCAGTCACAAGGAAGGATTTGGAAGAAGGAACCATAAATCTATAAATAGGAATCGAACTATAGGCGCCTTCTCATCCTAGAAGCACTTTACATTAAAGGACAAAATCCCACCATGAACAAACAAAATCCTGACCAATTCATCATTCCTACTTCTAAGTATATAGATCACAAGCTTAGGTTCACCGTTAACCTAGTGGACAGAGCTACAGATCCTGTCTCCTGATTGGCTGCCCGAATCCTCTGTCTCTCCTAATGTTCCACATGTTTTTTGTATTTATTGTCACCATTATATATTCAATTTGTACTAAAGATGCCTAAAGTTAGGCGAAAACTCTACTAGTAAAATCAAGAAGCTAGTATTGTCTTTACATGCATTCCAAATGAAGTTTGGCCACATATTAAGACAACTCAACGATATTCAACGTTCAAGTGTTAGAAAAGTTGAATATGTCAGCAAGAGACTCGTGAATGCAGAAGCTGCTGCAAATTTTAAGCAAATCTGCCTTAAAGATGACCTGCTACCATACTATTGTAATACACACACACACACACACACACACATACAGTATATATATAATATATATATATATATATGTGTGTGTGTGTGTGTGTGTGTGTGCGTGTGTGTGCGATTCACCATGGTCTTGGATCACGTGTTGGACTCGCGATCGACAGCTATTTCCCTCCCGGAAGAGAGGTCAGAACTCATATGTGACCGATCTATGGGTAATGATGTGACCTTACACGTACACACACACATACACACCTCACCGCCCTCGAGAGTTGGAGTAACGACTTGCAGCGCAGCGATACTGAAATGACTTCAGCCCTGGGCGGGAATCGAACCCGGAACGCCGTAGTGGCTGCCGGTAACTCTACCAATTGCGCCATCGAGTCGCGTGTATGTATGTGTGTGTGTGTGTACGTGTGTGTGTAATGATAATAATGATGATACTACTACTACTACTACTACTACTACTACTACTACTAGTAGTAGTAGTACTACTACTAGTAGTAGTAGTACTACTACTATTACTACTACTACTACTACTACTATTACTGTACTACTACTACTACTACTACTACTACTACTACTACTACTACTACTACTACTACTACTACTACTACTACTACTACTACTACTACTACTACTACTACTACTACTACTACTACTACTACTACTACTACTACTACTACTACTACTACTACTACTACTACTACTACTACTGCTACTTCTACTAATGAGGATAATAATAATGATGATGGTGATGGTGATGGTGATATAGAAGTAAAAAATGTTCAGTTTCCCTTGTGAAGGGAAACTCACACCTTGACCTCATATCCCTGAAATGCTGCTGCAGGAAATGATGTTTGGGTCTTCTGGGAAATATGTCCAGTAGGACCGGCCCTCTTGCCTGGAATGACCGCATGACGTCAGCTGCATGATGCGGGTACTCCAAACCCCTCCCTCCACTCCCCTCCAAAGAGATAATTCTTTCGGAAAAGAAAATGGAGGCTTATCAGCCGGTTCCATGTCTTTTGAAGGAGGGGAGCGGCACTTGTGCGTTTGCTTGTACACCTTGTACACATAAAAGTCACGGAATTGTGTATATGATAGTATATATATATATGTGTATATATATATATATATATATATATATATATGTATATATATACATATATATATATAAATATATATATATATATATACACGAGTGTATATATATATATATATATATAAGTATATGTATATATGCATGTATATATGTATATATATATATATATATATATATATATATATATATATAGAGAGAGAGAGAGAGAGAGAGAGAGAGAGAGAGAGAGAGACATAGGAAGAGAGTTGGTAACCCTCATGGCCTTTAGGGATAGAATCACTGGTGAAGTTCTGACGATGAAATGTAATCAACATTTCGACCTGAATGAAATTGCCAGCCTCTTTAAGTTGAAGTCCCTCTAAGCTTAGTAGAATAGTCTGGTATCAGCCAGAACGAAGAGGCAGGAATCTTTTTGAGACAAGTCTATAACTTACTGAATACTGTTGGTTTCTTTTAGCTGAATAAAATCGCCTGGCGACAGGTAGAATCGATACAGAGGTGGTCGAAGTGATGGTCCGTTGGGCTTTGATCTCGCCACCTAAGTCCAGAGTCCTGGGATCGATTCCCAACAACTGCCGGAGGTCGCCACTTCTGGTGGCTGTCGGGACGCTCATCTGAAAAGCGAAAGCTTCGGCCGTAGGTAAACTCTTCTCGGTTTAAGCTACTTATCTTAATCTTGTTTACGTTGTTCAGCATCGTCTGGACTGTCTGTGTATGTGCAAGAAAGCTTTTCAAATGTCTTTTGAATATTTTTCTTTTCTTTTGTTTGTCATTTATACTTTATGAAGAGTCCTTATCTGCTGCTTCAGAAGCCATTGCCTAAATCTTATTTACTTTTCTCGACTGCGTTGAGAGTGCTTATCTGCAAGAACTTTTTTTATATTACCGAATGTTTTTCGAAGCTATTTCTTTTCGCTTGCCATCTATACTCCATGAAGTCTGTTCTTTTGCTGCTTGAGTAGCTTTCAAAGGAGATATTTATCGATAATACATTTAATTTGTAACCTACTGCCCTCACTTGGGGTTCGGGGGTGAGTGCACAACCCTCCCAAGCATCCTCTCCCACCCCCACCCACCCACACATTTGATCAAACACTGGTATAGAGTCAGAGCGTTCAACCCGCCTACCGTCACGTATCCCACACTCCTATGTATTGCTGTTCGTCCGCCCCCTTGGAGTCCACTTCAACACTGAATAAAAATCGTTAGGCATCCACTAACTCCCACTAAAATTTTGTTTGTGGCTCCACTGGTGAGCCTCAGCGACCCACTAGGGGTCCCTGGGCCACAGGCTGAGGGCCACTTACCTCGAGGGTGAGGCCTCCTGAAGTATAATCTCGAGGATGTAAACCTGTGTTCAGTTGTGGTACACCACTTCGCCATTTTCATTATCACGGTTTATTTTTTCTTCCTTTTATGATTTATTGCACTCTGGTTCAATGCACTGGGGCTGGTCTAAGTCTGCACTTTGACCAGTAGATACGTGGGTAGACTAGTGAATATGTGGGTAGCGCTAGGAAAATTCTAGATAGATGACGTTTAGAAGGTTTGTTTTAATAGGTATAACTATAGCGTGGAGGAATTCATAGAAAATAAGTTACAGTAAATAAATAGAACATTATTATTTTGTTAATTCGTTGTTCTTGTACAATACAACTTCGATTTTTAATGGCAAGTTACCCTTGAATTGCGAGTTATGATTTATTTCAAGCTTGACATTTTTTTACTTATGGTGTTGAGTTGCTGGTTTGTAAATATCATGTACCTCTGAGTTTTTGCATTTCGTCATTTTCCTTTTTTTTTAAGTTAAGGTGGTTACTGGATCCGTTTATCTGATTGAACTTCTCCGTTTGTGGACGATAATCGGTCTCCGAGATCCCGGACGTTCGACAGGTTTTGTGATTGAATCCATCGCTGCTGTCGGGAGAGTTCTTCTCGAGAGTAAACTATCTTGGCTCTGGCGTCTTTTTATGGCGAAAGAAATTTGTTTTCCTCGTTTCAGCTGTCGTAGATGTTTTCAGCATTTAAATTAATTTTATTTGTTTATTTGTATATATATATTTTATTTATCTGTTTATCTATCTATATTTTATTTTATATTTTCTGTTTATATATTTATATATTCATTTATTATTATCATTTATTTATTTATTCTATTTATTCTTATCTTATTTTACTTCATTTTTGCGAAACTCGAATGCTGTCGGAAGAATTTCACCCAACAGTAAACAAACATGGTATTCGTATCTACATATTTAGTAGATTTGCAATTCTCGTTTCAGTTTCCATTTTAACCGAAAGTTGTTGTTTTTTCAGTACTAGGTCAGAATATACCTACACTCCCCTCCTCCCCCTTCCTCATCTTCTCTGTGATCACCCCCTCACCCCAAAATCCTGAGCAACTCTTCTCTTGCCCTACCGTCGTCATGCACCGACTCTTGTGGGATTCGAACCGCCTCCCTCTGATTTCTTGCTTTTAGTCGTTA
>NC_134782.1:6725158-6730158 GCF_046742065.1 Oratosquilla oratoria
ATCACAGCAAGTGATCGAAATATACGGAAATCGTTATTTCCTTTCTTTTCTTAAATCCAATCAATAGTGGGTTTTTAGTGAATATATATATATATATATATATATATATATATATACATATATATATATATATATACATATACATATATATATACATATATATATGTATATATATATATACATATATATATATATATGTATATTTATATATATATAATATGTATGTACATATATATGTGTGTGTGTGTGTGTGTGTGTGTGTGTGTGTGTGTGTGTGTGTGTGCGTGTGTGTGTGTGTGTGCGTGTGTGTGTGTGTGTGTGTGTGTGTGTGTGTGTGTGTGTGTGTGTGTGTGTGTGTGTGTGTGTGTGTGTGTGTGCGTGTGTTTGTGTGTCTGTGTGTCTGTGTCTGTATGTAAGTTATTCTGATTGGTTCACCTGTTTGGAAAGAGGAAATACAGGAGTCTTAATCTAAATTTATTCTTGAAAAGTTTATACTTAACCTAGCTTAAAGTAACCAAGCTAAATCAAACCAAAGCAACCTAACCCAGTTTTCCAAAACCTGTAAGCTGCCCTGAAAAAAAGGGTCGGTAGGCAGAGGCCGTCAGATAGATTACTACCAATCATGGAGGTCCAGGGGGATTAATGGAGGCCTCCCCCCTCCCCCTCCCCTTCCCCCTCCCCCTCCCCTCACCCTCCACCCGTTCGTATTTATCACGCTAATTAACGTGTACATCAATATCAGCCTGGATAGATTACCCGTTCCCTGTTATCAGTCTGTCTCTAAGCATTCGATAATAGATACGAAGGTTATTTCGTGCTCTTCCCTCAGTATCAAACCAGAAGTTCTTGGAAGATAAGATAAGAAATTTCGCGATTGACAAGACCGATTATCATGACATTGGTAAGGAGATATTACGATGAAAAACATGTCTCAGTAACAGGATCGTTAATACAAGAGGTAATTTGCAATTTCAGAATTCTGCGAAAGTTGTTTAGATCGGTAGTTTCCAACCTCAGCGGTCACGGTCCACCAAGGGGTTCACGATGGGGACCACAACACTAAAAGGAGTAGTAATGAGTTTATGGCGATTTCTTTCAGATGTAAAATGATCTTAGTGGTCTTCTCCAGGAGGGTTAAGAAGAACAGCAATCTATAAGGGTCTGGGATACGTGGCGAAAGGCGGGTTGAGAGGACACTTGGTTTATATCACTCGAATAACCTTATAGTCTGATATGTGGCACAACACTTGTTGATATGGAAAAACAGAGGTATAGAAGGAAATAGAGAGAAAAAACGACGTTTGAAAGAGAGAGAGAGAGAGCGAGAGAGAGAGAGAATATAAGCAAATGTGAGAGATATAATAAAGAGAGATTAAGAAAATATAAAAAATGTGAGAGAGATAATAGAGAGAGATTGCATGCAAGTTAAGAGAAAATAGAAAAAGAAAATAGAATATGTGTGTGTTGGAGAGAATAGAATGAGAGGGAGAGTGTACAAGATTGAATAATGTCCCAAGAATACAAATTTTCATGTTATGTTGATTTGGCACCGAATTAAGTCTAGAAGAATGACATCTTTACCAAATGAGGATGAGGATGAGGAGGATGGATAGAGCCATCACATCCAGCGTGCTAACCCTGCTCACAGATCATTCCTTACAACGTCTCTCCAGTAATTCTAAGTCTAGTTGAGGGAAGGGCGAAATGCAAACACGATTAATTGTGATTTAGTACTTTTTTTTTTTTTTTTTTGAGTGGGCGGGTGATTACCATCCGTCTTCTTGAAATTGTACGATTATCTTAGGTCTCTCTTTTCCACTATTTTTCTGGGAAGACTCTTTTGGAAATGAGTTGGTGGTCACCTCCTAATTGGAGTTGAGTGGAAGGGCATTCCAATAGCAGCCACTCTGATACTAGATTTCACACATGTTATTACATGTGCTTCATCATAACAAGAAATATACAAGTTAATAAGGAATTTGCGAGTTGCCAAAAGTATCATCCTCTATAAATATACATACGTATATGCATATAATATATATGTGTATGTATATATATACATAAATATACATATATATATATATATACATATATATACATATATATATATACATACACACACACACACATATATATATACATAAATATACATATATATATATATATACATATATATACATGTACGTATGCATATACATTTCCGTGTTTATTGAATTCATGACAAATGAGTGGATTATTGGTGCACATATGCACAGACTGTGTATGTATACATATGCACATATGCATACAGTGTATACATATGTACACACATTTTCATATCTCCGGATATATATTCACTGTACTCATGTTTACAAATTTTACACCAACATTCGATTTCAGTTACTCGTCCCGTGTAATCTTATTTTTTTCACATAAAAGATCATAGCTGTCTCACATGTGTGTGTTTATGGGGACAGGCACAGCAAGCAAGCCCCAGTGAGGGCAACAGAGGTCAAACTTACGCAGACATTCGTAAACCGAGTTGCTTCTTCAGCTGCCCTTGTCTCGATCCATAATTAAATCTAATACGTTTCGGCTTAGGTTGTAAATGACATTATGAGTACGCAGGCCACTTTCTGTGTTAAAGGGATTCGTGTTTTGTGTTCTGGTAGTTTATGAAATGAAGTTTATAGTTTTTTATCCAAGTTTTGATTCTTTAAAGAAGAGGATGTAAAGGTTGATGGCTGTGCATTCGGACAGGTTTGAGATTCAACAGTTTAGTCGAAGGCTTGGATAGAATATGTATATTTTTTCAGGTTTGGTTATTGTTTTTGTTTTTACCTGAACCCTATCTTCTCCTTGGCAAAATCATTATCTATTTTTGAATTTCTTTTTCTCTCTCTCTCTCTCTCTCTCTCTCTCTCTCTCTCTCTCTCTCTCTCTCTCTCTCTCTCTCTCTCTCTCTCTCTCTCTCTCTCTCTCTCTCTCTCTCTCTCTCTCTCTCTCTCTCTCTCTCTCTCTCTCTCTCTCTCTCTCTCTCTCTCTCGCTCTCGCTCTCGCTCTTTCCTTCCTTCAAAAAAAAAATCTGTCGTGAAACTTGAATAATTTAGATTTTCTTTTAATAAGAAACGTGTATATTATTACATGTCAGGAAGGTTTGGCGACTAATTGCTGCATAGCATTAGTGACTTGGTGATGGCATGTTGAATGATTGATAATCTTCAAAATCTCCGTATACTCTTTATCTACGTAGGAACTGCAGATTTTAAAAACGAAGAAGGGAAATGAAGAATAGATGAGAAGTAGGTGTATAACATGTGTGGCTTAAAAGTTTCAGAACCCTTTCTTAACCAACATCAATCATTTTAGCACAAGCGCGCGCACACACACACACACACGCACGCACGCATGCACGCACACATACACAACATACAAACTCAGTTTCTTTCTCCCTGTATGTGTGTGTTTGTGTGTGTGTGTGTGTGTGTGTGTGTGTGTGTGTGTGTGTGTGTGTGTGTATGTGTATGTGTGTGTATGTGTATATATAATATATATATATATATATATATGATGTGTGTGTGTATGTACATACACACACATATATATCTATCAAAATGAAATAACACTTTACCTATAAATTTTCTAATTCTTATTGCAATACGTATAAGACTTAGGAGATATGCAGAACTGTTTTTCTGGAATCAGGAAAGTACTTAATAGCAAGCGTCCCCATTCCTTCGGCTGCCATCCCAGTCGCAGTTGCATTCTTCATCGGTCCAGGACCAATGAAGCAGATCAGAACTAGACGCCGCGTGCAAGCAGTTAATTACCGACGTAATGCGTTTAGAATGCTTTCGTTCGACTGGTCAGAGGGTACTCTTTTTTTTTTCTTTTTTTTTTTTTTTTTTAAGGACGCTGACGGTGAATGCTAGCAAGGGTTCTGTCTTTGTGAGTCTTCAGCGAAGTTCTTGTCACCTTCTGGAGCTCCCTGACACCGCTGGAAACAGCGTCGTAATCACCTCGGTCAGCGGTTGACGTCGTTCCTGGCATTAAGTCAACCGCGCGGGTGAAGAGTGTGGATGAATAAAGCGGATGAACAACGAAAATGAACAGCGGAGATGAACAGCGTGGATGAACAGCGCTGATGAACAACGAAGATGAACAGCGTGGATGAATAACGAAGATGAACAGCTAAGATGAACAGCTTGGATGAACAGCGATGATGACTAGCATGGATGAACAAGGAGGGTGAACAGCTAATATAAACATCTTGGATGAACAGCAAGGACCAACAGCAAAGATGAACACCGAAGACGAACAACGAAGTTGAACAGCATGAGTGGACAGCAAAGATGAACATCGTGGTTTTGAACAGAGAAGATGAACACCGAAAATAAACAGCGATGATGAACAGCTAAGATGATCAGCGTGATTGAAGAACGAAGAAGAACAGCGATGAAGAACAGCTAGTATAATCAGCGACACAAACCCGTTCATGATTTCGTGTACATGTCCGATATATTTTGTCTCCGTCTCGGTAACCTTTGTACACTGCACACAAGGACGTCAGTAAGATTGTACACTTTGTACACAAGATGCCCTCGTTACATTGTACACAAAAAGGCGCTGTTACATTGTACACTGCACACAAGGGTGTTAGTAAGGTTGTACACTGTGTATATAAGGTCCTTCGTTACGTTGTACACTCTGTACATAAAGGCGTTGTTATGTTGTACACTACACACAAGGGCGTTAAGATTGTACACTGTGTACACAAGGTGCCCTCGTTACATTGTACAATCTGTACGTATAGGCGTTGTTACATTGTACACTGCACACAAGGGTATTAGTAAGCTTGTACATTGTGTACACAAGGACCTTTGTTACATTGTACACTGTGTATATAAATTCGTTGTTACATTGTGCACCATGTACATAAAGGCGTTGTTACATTGTACACTGAGTATACAAGGACCTTCGTTACATTATATATTCAGAACATAAAGGCGTTGTTACATTGT
>NC_134782.1:6735158-6742658 GCF_046742065.1 Oratosquilla oratoria
CACCGTGGATTATCTCTTTCCGCTTCCGTGCGGAAGGAAGATGTGGAGAGCGACTTCGAACATTGGAGAGTTCGGGAAATATCAAATGACTACTGGGATACGGTGGAGGACGACCCGGAGAAGGATGTCCCAAAGGGTCACAGTGGAGGAGGAGATGGAGGAAGAGGAGAAGGAGGAGGAAGAGGAATAGGAATAGATTGAAGATGTGCAGTAGTAAAATGGAGATGATGAGGAGTGAGAGTAAGAGGGAAGGACAAAGAAGAGAAGGAAGGAGAAGAAAAAAAAGGAAGATGTGTAGCAGTGAGATTATTATGATGATGATGATGATGATGATGATGAAAGGGAGAAAAATAAAGAGAAAGGAGTGAGAAGAGGAAGACGAGGAGGAGGAGGAGTGAAAATAGGAGGGGAGGACAAAAAGGAGAAGGAAAGAGAAGAAATAGAGGAAGATATGAAGCAGACTGTTATGATGATGATGATATAAGGGAGGAAAAGAGAGAGTAAGGAAGAGGAGGAGACGGGGTAGGAGGAGTGGAAGAGGAGGAGGAGGAAGAGGAAGAGGGGGAAGAGGGCCACGAGGACGCCGCGTGTGGCGTGTGCTCCCAGAGGGGTGAAGGGCCGGAGAGGTGTGTTACGACGCCGGGGAGGCTCGTTCGCGCCGAGGGAGGTGGAGGAGGACGAGTACGAGGAGGAAGAGGACGAGGAGGTACCTCGCGAAACGAAAGAGCTCGGGCAGGCGAAGAGGTGACGCTTCTCTCGAGGGTGGACGGAAGGCCTTGACGCCTCGTTAGAACGACGCGGCCTCCTCCGGGAGGGTCCTGATGGGTTGATAGAAGAGTAATGAGTTAATTACACGGCCAGGTGGGTAATTAACATCGAAGGCTCTTCAGATCCTGCTGGGGGATCTTTGGCTTCGGCGAAGTAGAAGTTCCTGGTGTGGTTTCGGGGAGCAAGAGGCATGTGGTAGGGCCAGGAGAAGGGCTGACGTAATTGGTATCGTGTCAGGTATGACCAGCGCTTCTATCCTTCCAGACATATCGCGCCGAAGAGGCAGTCATGGATGTATTATGGGAGATATTTGAGGAGGTTAACAGAACAGCGAAAGAGAGAGAGAGAGAGAGAGAGAGAGGTGGGGGGGGAGGGAGAGAGAGTAGAAGTTAAGAGTGATTAGCATTCCCTTTTGGAGTGTAGATGAGTCTCCATTCATAAAAGAATATTTTGTGACTCTGGTCCGTAGGGGTGCCACTAAAAATCCCTAAGATACCGATGGCATAAAGACATACAGTCAATACCCCAAACAGGAGAGTCTGAGACATAGAAAAAAGCGAACTCTTCAGAATGACGGATCCTTTCCACATCTGAATAAAATCGTCTGGCGCCAGCAAGGCCACAACAGACTCTGAGAGACGCCACCGAGTCTAAGGAGTTGGTGGACGTTTGCGGACTATTGGTTCTGGTACACGTGAGAAGAGTCGCAGACTACGTGATTCGACTGTCAGGCTCTTGGTTGGCCTGAGGGAGGCGAGAGGAAGTGGAGCCAAGGTCCTGACATTTCACTCTGTCAGCACTGAGTCCCATCCTCGGCTGACTAAAGACGTCTGGAAGTTGTCAGGATGAGTTATGGTGAGTTCGTAGACGTAAAGGGGGTTATTTGTTTGTTTATTTAATTATTCGTTTGTTTAATTCATTTGATTGTTTATTCATTTACTCATTTGTTTGCCTATTTAACTATGCACACACACACACACACACACACACACACACACACACACACACACACACACACACACACACACACACACACACACACACACACACACACACACACACACACACACACACACACACACACACACACACACACACATATATATATATATATATATATATATATATGTATATATATATATATATATATATATATATATATATATATATATATATATATATATATATATATACAAAGGAATGCTGGGAATGAAGAGAAGAGTTGGTGTTGGGTTCAGACGTTCCGAAGTGACAGGGACAGGTCCTCCACCACTTGCTGCTTTGTCCCGAAGACAAGATCGAGGAGGGTTGGCTTTAGCTGCGTGCGTGCGTGTGTGTGTGTGTGTGTGCGTGTGTGCGTGAGAGAGAGAGAAAGAGAGAGAGTGTGCGTGCGTGTGTATGTGCGTGGGGGAGAGAGAAAGAGAGAGAGAGAGAGAGAGAGAGAGCGGGGGGACCATTACCCATAAATCAGACTATTCGAGGTATGAAATTTATTCTTGGTGTGTAATAACAGTCGATCACGAATCCAGCACGTGGTTCAAGACTAAGCTGAGGAAAGAGGGAGAGAGAGAGAGAGAGAGAGATGAGGGTACCATTACCCATGGAACGGGTCATACGAGATATGAACTTTATTCTTGGTAGGTAATAATTGTCGATCACGAATCCAGGACGTTTGATTCAAGACTATGCTGAAGATAGAGAATGAGAGAGAGAGAGAGAGTGTAGTGGCCTTGCACCTTGGTGTGTACCCTTGTCTTCCTCGGCCAGTCCGGAGTCCAAGAAGTAGCAGATACCTTACCGGGGAAAGAGGACAGGTGTTGCAGGTAACAGAATCCTTCCCGGGTCCTCCTGACGAAGTGGAGGATCTGCAGCAGTCCTCTGGAGTCTTAAATCCGCCGTAAGGTCCTCCCGTCCATCTACGAAGAAGCCACACAGGATTCCTTCCCCAAGACGGCCCTGAAGAACCCAGCAAAGAGAATCTCATCTTGAATCATAACACATTAAGTTCTTTCACTTGTGTAATAGTCTCTCGTCTATGTGCATGAAAACCTTTAATTCGTTCATTTGTATATCTATTTGTCTAGTTTTTATTTCTATTTTTCATTTTGTTTATTTTTCTATTGTTCTTTCTTTAGGTGTAGTCATTCAGAATGGTTAGATGTATTTAGTTATTCGTTTATTTATCTATTTACATTAGATTGTATTTTTTATTCATTTATTTATCTATTCATTTATCTATTTATTGATTCTTAGATTTAGTCATTTAGAATGGTTAGAAAGGCTGTTATAATTGATGTATTTAGTTATTTGTTTACTAATTTATTTACATTAGATTTTTTCTATTTATCTATCTTTTAATTCACTTATCTATTCATTCTTGGATTTAGTCATTCAGAATGGTTAGAAAGCCTGTTATAACTGATACATTTATTTATTTATTTATTTATCTATTTACATTTTGTTTATATTTGTTTATTTGACTTTATTTGTTTATTCGCTTTCTGATTTAATCACTCAGAATGGTTAGAAGGGCTTTTGTAACTGATATAACATCACATTTATTTTTTCTATTGTTCACTGTTATATGTATAAAAGCTGAGAGGTACATGACAAATCCTGTATTCGCGTGATTACAAGAGGATATAATTAGTGTGAGCTGTAATTAGTGTGGGGAAGGGGAATTCCCGTCTGCATGCTTAATTGCCATCGAGCACAATATATTGGCGTCGTGGATCAGGATACGAGAGGAAAGTTATTGAGGGTTTGCCCGAAAAGGGCTTGATGCTATCTGACCCAAGGAAGTGTAAGTCAGTACATGAATTAGATGAGAGAAACAGCCAAGTACGTTTTATTGTCCTTTGAAACGTTTTTGTAATAGACCTCTATTATGTGTTTATTCTCAACTTCTCTTCATCTAAATCACTTTATGGTTTTGTTGTTACCGGTTTTTTTTTTCTGTCGTATCTCTAGTGCAAGTTTTTCGTTTGTATGTGTTGCGTAAAGCATCGTAAGGACTGTAATGATGTTTCTGTCTGTTGGGATCCATTGAAAGAAGCTTAGGATGGCGCGAGGAAGAGTAGATAAGATGGCGAGCGTGACGTTTGGTCAAAAGCTTGAGTGGCGAGGGTGTAATCTGGCCAAGGAGATTGTAGACATTTCCGATAGAGGTCAGAAAAAGCGTCTCTGGGGAGCAGCAAAAATTGAAGAATTATCATACAAACATGAAGAGACTGCGCCCTTATATTTCTCAAGTGAGGTCAGAGAGTAACAGAAATTTCCGATAGAGTTCAGAATAATAATTTTCGGGAAGTAGAAAAAATAGGAGTTTCATACGCAGATGAAGAAAGTCTTTCTTTACATTTCTCTCGCAAGATCAGAGAGTAATATTTCTTAAACTAATTAAGAAATAAGAGTAGTAGTGTGATGTAATGTGTGTTTCGGTGAATCAGTGCTTATAGTAACGCTACTATTAACATGATACTTTGGGACAGGAAGTCGTGTCGTTGTACGGATGTGATAGATGGACCGGGGATGGGGAGGGGACGGGAAAAACCGCACGTAGGGGTCTAGTTTTTGCATGAGGTTGGCAGATTGCAGTGTTTTTGCAGAAGGCGTAACGTTGCCAGTGGACCGGCCACGCTCCGAGCATTTGATGTGGCCGGTTGTATAGAAAAGTCAAGTAGAGTGGAAATCACAGGTTGAACGGGAGATTGATGCGTTGGAAAGCAGCATGTTCGGAAAGCAATTTTCGGTATATCAAAGGAAACGTAAGACAATGTTTTTTTTTCGGAGATTTGGTTGAGGACCTAATTTATGTTATTTGGTTTAGGATTAGTCTTTGTATAATGTTTTTGTTCGTGTGAAGAAAATAATTAGGAAATGATGAAAAAATGTGTCTAAATGATGTCTGAGAATTGTCAAGTGATTATTGAGGACCATTAGTGAACAAAAACCTATTTCAAGTGGAAATAAGTAGACATTAAATGGACATTTGGACATGTCCAATAACAACGACCTGCTTCTTCTCGATTCCAGTGCAACAATTCTTATGATTGCGAATTACTAGGTGATATAATAAAACAAAAACACGAAAAACGTACTGTGATCTAGGTTCGTACATTAAGAAGAAGTAGCGCACGGAAACCTAGGATTCAAGTGTAGGGTTATATAGTGTGCTAGGAATCACGCCTTTACATAGAGATTAAGGATTAGCACAAATCATAGCACATCAGGCATGGGCGGCACGCCATATAGGGACAGTTACACTACGATAAAAACCATTGCAAAGGCTTTACGGTCACGAGAAGGTGCTCACCCGTTGCAAGGCGATCTTGCTCACCTTATGGGGTGGATCCCCCTAGGGGACCAAGTTAAAGTTGTTCAAATAAACACATGTTAGGGGAGCATTACAGCTGTCGTTTTGTACACAAATGATTTAGCTAACTTTGCAAAGCATAGCATTTTTATGTCTGATAACACTCGTTATACGCAGTATACGTATGTACCTATAAACACACACACACACACACACACACACACACACACACACACACACACACACACACACACACACACACACACACACACACACACACACACACACACACATATATTATATATATATATATATATATATATATATATATATATATGTATATACATATTCATATATATACATATATATTAACAACCACAATGCACTTTAATTCTAAGCCATCAACATCGGGAGACCTAATAGGGCCACATGCAGAAATAGAAATGCGGTACTGCCGAGGACTCGAACTCAGCGATCACATGACATACACAATATATATATATATATATATATATATATATATATATATATATAGATATATCTATATATATTATATATACACTATATATATATATTTACATACACTAATATATATATATATGCATATATATATTAACATACACAATATATATATATATATATATATATATATATATATATATATATACACATATATATATATATATATATGTGTGTGTGTGTGTGTGTGTGTGTGTGTGTGTGTGTGTGTGTGTGTGTGTGTGTGTGTGTGTGTGTGTGTGTGTGTGTGTACATACACACACATATATGTATGTGTATGTGTGTATATGTATATAAATATAAAAATATATATATACTTATATATATGTATATATATATATATATATATATATATATATATACATATACCAAAGGTTTTGTCCCCCTTACACGGGAGGTAGCCAAAAGACAAAGTCATAGAAACCACTCCCACCCATTTCATCCCCTACATACTCCACTCCCCTCTACCCTCTTCCCTCCCTCTTATCTTAGCACCTCCTGGATGACGGGTCATCCCTGCATCTTGTCCACTGCCCTGGGTCAGAAGCAGTGTCGCAAGACACAGCACATCTACAGAAAGGCCGCTTCATTAATTCGGCAACACCCCCTCTCCGTCCCCTCATGCAGAAAAGGAGAAGACGGGGAGAAATCCCTTCGGGCTGCGTCAATTTATTTCTCATGCATACTCCCTCACCCCCCATCCCCCACCCACTCCCCCTCATGCATCACAGCATCATCCATACACAACCCTTCTCCATTCACCCCTATCTTCTGTCCTCTTCCGTCCTTCCTCAACAGACAATCCCCTGTTCCCCAGTGCCCCTTTTACCCCATCTATCCATCTCATCCTAGGTCGACCCCTCATGTTCACTCTTTCCATCTCTGCCTTCCACACTTCTTTTACTAATCTTTCTTCACCCATTCTTTCCATGTGTCCAAACCATCCCAATACTCTTTCATCAACCCTATCTCCCAACTCCCTTTCCACCCCTGTTCTCCTCCTCACCTCCTCATTTCTCACTCTATCTAGTCTAGTAACCCCTATCATACTTCTCAGGCATTTCATCTCAAACACATTCAAACCCCTTCTCTCTTCCTCTCTTATGTTCCACGTTTCTGTCCCGTACAGTGCTGTCAACAAAATCACTCCTTCATACAATCTCCTCTTACCATCCATTCCCAAAAGTCTATTTCTCATTACACTTTTTAATCCACCAAGGCATTTACTCGCTTCTCTCAATCTACATCCTACCTCCACCCCGACTCCTCCCTTTCCTGCCACATTCGCACCCAAGTATCTAAAACTATCCGCTTCCTCTAGTCTCTTTCCCTTAATACTCACTTCCAGTCTGCTTCCACTTTCTCCCCTTGTACATCTTATCACCTTACTTTTACTCACATTTAGCTTCAAGTTTCTTCTTTCGTACACCTTACCTTCCCAAACTCTGTCACTAATTTCCTCAATCCCTACTCTGATCCTGCTACAAGCGCAGTGTCGTCCACAAACAACAGCTGGCTTATCTCCCACTTTTCTCCATTTTCTTTAACCATCTCCAATCCCTGACCCACCACCCTTGCATTTACCTCTCGCACCACCCCATCCATGTATAGATTGAACAGCCAGGGTGACATAACACATCCCTGACGAAGCCCCACCTTTACCTCAAACCACTCACTCTCTCCATTTCTAATCCTAACACAAGATCAACTACTCTCGTAAAAACTCTTGACTGTTCTTAACAGGTTTCCTCCTATCCCATATATCTGCAAAACTTCCCACAGTGGCTTCCTGTCTACCTGTCATAAGCCTTTTCCAGATTCATAAAAGTTTCTTCTTTCGCACATCTTCCCAAACTCTGTCACTAACTTCCTCAATCCCTACTCTGATCCTGCTACAA
>NC_134782.1:6750158-6757658 GCF_046742065.1 Oratosquilla oratoria
TTTTTAAATCGATTATGGCTTCAGCTTAGGCGTTCATCTGCGTGTGTATGTGTATGTGTGTGTGTGCGCGTGTGTATACGTCTGTGTGCGTGTGTGTATGCGCGCTCAGTGCTTACACCATTATATATCTAGATTAAAAGAATTCTAAAGGTATTTTATTACCTCGAACTCTCGAATGTCTTCGTAAGGTTTACCTAGAAATCCTCGGGTATGTGTACATTGCGTCTTTAGTGGACAAATTATTTCCTTTACACGTGGAGAGGAACGGTCTTCGTCCTAAAAAGGAGAAGCGAAACGGGCACATTGGGCATCCATTTGCATAAAGAGTATGTTGGGGAACCACCCAGGTAGAGTGTATGTGCGCGTGAGTGTGTGCGTGTCTATGTGCGTGCGAGCGTTTATGTGTGTGTTTATGTGCTCTCGTGCGCGCATGTGTGTGTGTGTTTGTATGTGTGTGTTTGTGTGTCCGATCGTGTTTGTGTGTGTGTGTGTGTGTGTGTGTGTGTGTGTGTGTGTGTGTGTGTGTGTGTGTGTTGGGTGTGCGATCGTGTGTGTGTGTGCGTGTTTGTGTCCGTGTGTGTATCTGTCTGCCTGTCTGTCTGTCTGTGTATGTGTGTGTGTATGCGAACTAATGTGAGCGAGTGTGTGTATGTGTCTGTGTGTGCATGCGAGAGAGTGCGCACGCACGCGCGTTTGTGTGTCGGTTTTTGTGTGCAATCGTGTGTGTGCGTGTGGGTGTGTATTTCTTTCAGTGCAGTCTGACCTTGTTAACTATGTAAAGAATATTCGTATAGCAGTCTCATCTTAACGCTGAGTTTGCAAATGATCACAACTTGAGGTATTGCCTATTAAAAAATATATACATGTTTTACACTGGCGTTCAGTTGTACTCGACGAGGAGAACAAACGAAATGATTCAGAAGAGACGATCGAGAAGTTCCTCGTTAGCCTTGTTTGGAGATGTGGCACTGAGTGCCTTGCCAAAATTATATATATGTATATATATATATATATATATATATATATATATATATATATATGTATACATATATATATATGTATAATATATATGTATATATATATATGTATATATATATATGTGTGTATATATATATGTATATATATATATGTATATATGTATATATATATATTATAAGAACAATAACAATAATAAATAAATAAATAGATGAATAGATAAACAAGTAAAAGAATTAATATAATAATATATAACTTATTAAAAAAGTGAATAAGTAGATTAATAAGATATATAGATAAAATAGAAAAAGGAGTGGATAAAGAAAAAGAGACGATGATTCGCAAAGTGGCCAAGAAGACTTCGACAAAGACGATTTTTCACTTCCCCGTTGGACTCGATGATGTGATTGCAAAGACAATGTGACATTCATCATAACCTGTCAGATCATTAGATTCCTGCAACGCCCACAACACGAGCTCTTTCTCTCTTTCTCTCTCTCTCTCTCTCTCTCTCTCTCTCTCTCTCTCTCTCTCTCTCTCTCTCTCTCTCTCTCTCTCTCTCTCTCTCTCTCTCTCTCTCTCCTTTCCCTCTTTCTCTCTCTATGTATCTATCTGTCGGTCTCTCTCTCCCTCTCTCTCTATGTATCTCTCTCTCTATCTATCTCTCTCTCTCTCTCTCTCTCTCTCTCTCTCTCTCTCTCTCTCTCTCTCTCTTTCTTTCACTATTTCTCCCTCTGCCTATCTATCTTTCTCTCCTTTACTCCTCCCCCCCCTCTCTCTCTCTCTGTATGTGTGCGTGTGCGTGTATCTTTTTTCTCATTAATCTACTTATTCGTTTATGGTTACACATTTATCTATTCATGAATTTGTTCACTTATTGGATGGTTTGTCTATTCGTTTACTTATTTACCATGTCATTTCCACACGGGACCTCCTTACAAACCTAAGTAATTCCTGTCAGCCCGATGGAGTGACATTACAAAACCTCTCTTATGTCGAGTCACGATGGGCAGGTGTTGCATGCACACTTGCGACACAAGGTGGGGAAACAAGACACCACCAGGTTCGAATCCCGCTTCGCACGGGCAGAAAAGAACACGCTGTCACTGATACGGTAGAGGAGTCCGGGTTGGGTTGAATACCCTCAGCGTTGCATCGGGGGTAGTCAGGAGCTAAGTAAGATTGTTTTCAAGGTTACGTCTTGTCTGCCCTTGATGGTAACAATGACGATGAAATAAAATAAAAAAAATCTGATCGTAATGCTGATAATGATAAATCATTAGAAATTATTGCAATAGCAATCATCATAGCCACGATGACGATGATGAAATATTTATAATGATTATGATAATCATAATTATAATAATGAAATGATTATATGATAACGAAATGATATAATGAAATAATTATAATAATGATATTAATAACAATAGTGATGATAACGATAATGATGATAATGAAGGTTATTAGTAATATTACTGATAGTAATAATGGTAATGATGATAATGCTGATAATGATTTTAATTGGATCGATTTAAGACGAGGTACCTAAATTTATTCAATTTAAGTATAAGCATCTATGTTCTGGTAACGATACACAAGGTCACTTTTAATATGTATGATTTTTTTGAGATGTTAAGGAAAAATCTAATATAGATAATATAGGATAATGTGATTATTGTATTGTTCAGCTATGTGATCACATGACCTTTGAAATGAGTTAGGTTAGGTTAGGTGAAGTTCATTTATAATGATCTATAAATAAGTTGCAAATAAAAGAAAAAGTATAATTTCAAAGATAAACATATATGATATTAATAATTCTAGAATAAGCCCCTGTCTTTTGACCAGTTCTAGAAATGGGGCCTCAGGTGCCCTATTTTGAACTGTTCCAAATAATTTCTACTCCTCTTTAGATCTATTAACTGTCCTGCGTGGAATAGTGGGTAGCGTTTCTGCCTGGAACGCTGGAGTCCTGCATTCGATCCCCGATAATCAAAATTGAGCAATTGTTCATTTCGCACCTTCCAGGCTTCCCAACCCTCCTCTGCAACAGCCAACATCTGAGGTCGAATACATCAGTGCCTAGTCAGTGTGGTCAGAGTGATGGAGCGTTGGTTTCAAACTCCATTCACAACCATAGGTATTCCAACACGATCTAAAGTCCAAAGCTTTCCTCCTTAATACCAGCGCTTCTTTCCTTGCTGAAGAGCTTAAGTCTCCCTCTTTCGTCCGCAGTGTTCCATCTTTATTTTTCTTTATATCGATATATTTATGGTTGTTGTTCTTAAGGACTCGCTAGCTGTGCGTCTAGCTTACTGAAGAGGCCACGCAGCATCGTAAAAGAGAGATAGATAGATAGAGAAATAGAGGTAAAGAGAGAGAGAGAAAGAGAGAGAGAGAGAGAGAGGAGGAGAGAGAGAGAGAGAGAGAGAGAGAGAGAGGAGGAGAGAGAAAAGAAAACAAGATAAAATAAGATTATATAAAATAAAACAGCGCGCCTAGGGGAGGCCCCAGCCTGGGTGGCATCCTTTGCGTTCCGATTGTGGCACTAATTAATTGGCACCTCTCGCCCCCCCAGCCCGAGACTAATTCCTTGGCACCCAGTGAAGGTTCCACGTAGAAAAGACCTTTTTTCTGAGCTGTTTACATTTTTAATTTTGATTATTGCTTTATACTTATTTATTTCTTTAACTATTTATATGATGTAATTTACATTTACCTTATCCAATAGCCTATTTATATATTCATTCATTTATTTACCTATTTATTTATCTGTTTATTCTGGATAATTTATGGTCACCATGCCTCTTTAATAAAGAATTAAAAAATATTACCACGAACCCAGCAAATATTATTCCTAATGTCTTTATTGCTCGCAAATAATGGTGCAATATATTACTGCTCCTGCCTAGGCATTCATGGATATTTATCTCCGCCTTAGGACCCAACAGGTGACTGTATATCACCATGGCCAATAAACATCGATGTCTTATTCCCACTTCGAAGGAGAGAACCTCCAGTTTGGTTGCCTTTGTCCAGAATTCAAGGCATAGACGTCTTAACGCCGGCAGTAACACTTAAAAATCTGTACTTAGTTTGAGCTTGGTTGTTGTTTTGTTTTTCTTTTTGATATTAATAGTATCATTTTGTTTGTTTTATCTTACTTATCTATTCTATTTTATTTTTTAATTGTTTGTTATTTGTGTTTTGTGGGTTTATTTGTTTTTATTTTAATTTTATTTTATTTGTTTCTTTGTGTAATTGTTTTTGTAATATTATTTCATAATATATTTATTCATTTGTTTAGCTTATTATCACTATTTGTTTATCTATCTACTTATTTGGTCATCATCGTTATCATTATTATTTCACTGATTTCTTTATTTACTTATATATTTTTTCATACCTATGTATTTCTTTTAATATATAGTTTTATATATTTAGCCGTGAATAGGATAACATATTCTGCCGAGGTGAAAATCCATTCAAGGGACCTGGACAGCCACACAAAACGTGATCAATCAGCTTCGGTCACTGAGGTTTCCACTGCTAAGGAAGGAAGAACTCTTCTGTTCTTAATTCAAGGAAGTCTATCATGCCAATACTTAGAATCCTTAGCTTCGTAATCGACAGAGGAGGGTACCCGCATTCGGAAATTATTCTTTTCATTATGATAAACTAAGTTTTCGTTTTGTTTGTTAACATGTGTATGTTTAGTAGTTTTTGTGTGTATACAGGTAAAACAACCCCCCTTACCATATGGAGAGGGACGTATATGAATGCCTTTAGGTACACCCCTACTGACCACAGTTACGCAGCAGTCTTCATACTTGGAGAATCATCTCCCCTAAAAAAAAAAAAAAAAAAAGAGAGAGAGAGAGAGAGAGAGAGAGAGAGAGAGAGAGAGAGAGAGAGAGAGAGAGAGAGAGAGAGAGAGAGGACAAATGCCCTTTACATCTACTACTCCCTCGTTCTGCTGCTCCCCTGAAACCTCTGGACTCCACCTGTGTGACTCCGTCTTTTCGGTGTGATTTTGCCCCCAAGGATAGAAGCGCTGGTTATCGATGATGAAACCCAATATTCTTTTCCCATCCTCCAGGTACGGAGAGGTTTAAAGGGAGGGTTAATGACCCATAGTTGTGGTTGGAGACGAGGTGGCTGAAAGAAGGTATGCACGCGCACACACACACACGCACACGCCCATACACTCACACATGCACATGTGAATAGAAACACAAAGACGCACACACACAATTACACACGAACAAACGTATGAACAAATTCACACGCAGTAGCACGAACAAACTCGCACACAAATGCACGCAAATACACAAACGCGCACACACACACACACACACACACACACACACACACACACACACATACACACACATGCAAGCACACACGAAGAGGGATATCTCCTGCCTGTGTGTATAGAATGTTTGCATGTTGTGTGCTCGAGTGTACACCTAGTTCTTTGTGTGCATGTGCGTTTGCATGTTTTGTGCATGACTATGTTCTCGCACAATACTACAATTCGTCTTCGAAATAATTCTGCCTTTGACTAATGCATTATTTCTGAAATGAGGCCACAATATAATGTTGTACTTTATTGAAAGACAAT
The DNA here is from genome assembly GCF_046742065.1 of Oratosquilla oratoria. Taxonomy (NCBI): domain Eukaryota; kingdom Metazoa; phylum Arthropoda; class Malacostraca; order Stomatopoda; family Squillidae; genus Oratosquilla; species Oratosquilla oratoria. The sequence goes on from NC_134782.1 coordinate 6,755,761, forward strand.
GACCTCTGTGAGGGAAGAGAATTGTACGTAAGATGACAAAGGAATGAAATGTGTGCTCAACCATGTGTGTATGTGTGTGTGTATGTGTGTGTGTGTGTGTGTGTGTGTGTGTGTGTGTGTGTGTGTGTGTGTGTGTGTGTGTGTGAGGAAATTGAACATAAGAATATGTATCACAAGACGCTTTTAACAAGTCATTCGCAAGCTCATAAACGAATTAAAGATAAATACTGTACACGTGTGCCTGTGTGTGTGTTGTGTGTGTGTGTGTGTGTGTGTGTGTGCGTGTGCGTATGTGTGTCTGTGAGTATGTGTGTGTGTGTGTGTGTGTGTGTGTGTGTGTGTGTGTGTGTGTGTGTGTGTGTGTGTGTGTGTGTGTGTGTGTGTGTGTGTGTGTGTGTGTGTGTGTGATGATTATGCCTGACCTCCTGCTTCATCTCGAGTCATTTATCGTTTCGCTGTATCACTGTTTTGATCATCACAGAATCTGATTCTGGGAATCGAATTGGTGGCACCGGGAAGACGTTATCATTTTCTTCGCTCCGCCGTTGGGCCTCTTCCCCGATGAAAAGCCTTTCGCAGACAGATAGTGATCGATTCTTTGAGTTCGGGATAATTGCCTCCAGATGGTCGCGAGGTGGTCTGAAAAGATGGCGTCCAGAGGGTGAACCTTTCTTTACTTTGTTTTATTATATGTTTATCTATTTATTTATTTATTCATTTATTTATTTATTTAATCATAAGTGGTCATTTGTCGTAACTTGGGAATGACTGAAATTACCCATCTAAGTCAGAATTGCGGGGTTCGTGTTGGAACGAATGTTCTGGAATCCAACGTTAAGTAGTTTGATGATAGATCACATATTCTTAATTAGATTTTTGTATCTGCTTAACTTATCTATTTATTCATTTATCTATTTATTTTTATCTATTTGTTTATTTATTTCATTTTCATTTATTCATTCTTATTATTATTTTTTGTCTTTTTTTTCCATGAATAAAATGCTCCAGTCCACCACTGCCACGTAAAGTGACTTTTTACCCGCAGAAGATTTTTTTCTTTTTTAGTCTTTGAACAACATGCGTCCACCACTGTCATGCAAAGTGAACAAGCACATCTAACTGTTTTAGTCGCGTGAAATTCCGCACGTGGCTACGCTTGCGTCCAAGAAATATGTATATGTTTTTTTTAATGGTTTCATCGTAATACCTTGGTAATTATCTTGCAAAAACCATCTCCCATTGACAACATTACTGTGTCGAGGAAATTTTGGATTTTCTTTTGTTTTTTCTTTCTCAACACAGAATGCTTTGGCCAGCTTGAACAAAATGCAGTACACGCGCTGGCACTTACTGCCTGTAATGGTATACGAAATGGGCCATTCTGGTAGAATAGCTCACGAAGAGAGTCAGTTTTTCGATCGCTGATCCCCGCCCGCCCAGAGGGATTAGAAAACAGGTTTCTAGTTTAGAAGTATAGAAATAGGCATGTATGTATGTGGATGTATTTACACATGTTCTTGGAACATGTATGTGTGCGTTTTTTTGTATATTTGTGTGTGAGAGTGCATTTGTTTTATGCATATACACACGTGCTTAATTTGTGTGCGTTTTGTTTGTATTTGTGTGTGAGTGATTCACCATAGTCTTGGATCATGTGTTGAACTCGTGATCGACATCTATCACCCTCCTGGAAGAGAGCTCAGATCTCATATATGACCGATCTATTGGTACTGCTGTGACCATACACCCAAACACACACACCCAACTCCCCGCCCACGAGAGTTGGAGTAACGACTCGCAGCGCAGCGATACTGAATTTGTTTCAGCCCTGGGCGGGATTCGAACCACTGTAGCAACAGTTGCGAACACTACCACTGAGCCGTCGAGTCGTGTGTGCT
>NC_134782.1:6762658-6770158 GCF_046742065.1 Oratosquilla oratoria
AGTGGATTCCACCATTTTCCTTCTGAACCCATAGCCTGATTTGTAAATAAGGTTGGATTTTTCCTTGTCCATCCGGTGATTAAATTTGTTCACGTGTTGAAACACGGCTGAACTTTCTTGACCATACTTGATAGACCTCTTGTGTTCATTCAATCTTGTCCTTAGGTCTCTCCCCGTCTGGCCTATGTATGAAAGGTTACAATCTTTACATGGAAGGGAGTAAACACCTGGGATATGATCTTCTCTCAACCTCTGGTGAACATTATAACAACTTTTTTATTAATGGTATTAGGGTAATTATGAATTAAATTTACCTTCTCTGGGAAGAAATTTGGATGAATGACATATTGACTCTGAAAAGGGGATGACAAGAGAATGGAGTGTAGGTTCAGAAGGAAAATGGTGGAATCCACTATAATTGAATATTTGCCCACGATAAATATTTCCAAGAGCCAATGGACCCCTGATATAATATCAGGATTATTCATCACCAAACAAATTGTCAACAAGTTTCCTCCCCCTCCCCCTGACCCGACCTCATGTCATCCTCAGGTCACATAAGGGTTGGGGTAGTGACATTTATTCTTTTCCAAGTTCCCTTCCCTTTGTAAGAGGTTGCTATTTAAGACAGCATCCTCTTTCCACTTTGTACTACTGAAGAGGATTGCAGTTAGCAATCGAAATATATAGTTTCGCTTACTCAACTCTTTCTTTCGTCCGACTGTGGTGTTAGTTGTGATTTACAAATGTGTTATTACGTTTCTCACTAGTGATATGTATGCATGTACATATGTATGCATGTATGTATGTATGCATGTATGTATGTATGCATGTATGTATGTATTATTATGCTAAAAATTTGCTTTTAAGTGTTACTTTTATATGATTTGGTTACATTGTATCCCGTCTGGTACTGTCAGGGATTCGTCTTATATCAAAACCAAGATGTCCTGAAACGTTTGCTTGAGCCGCTTAATACAAACGTTTTCCTCTTTGACCCCCTTCAACACGGTGGCGGTCCTTATGGACTTTCTTCTGGCTAAGGGAGCAGAGGGTAACCATAGCCTGAACGGGCTCTCGATCAGTCGAGACCCCACTGCCATGCATTAAGATAGGGATTACAACAGAAGGGACTATTTATAAATCCATATCCAGTCGTACGCCAGGAGGCGCTGAGTAGCTGCGTACGAAGCCGTCAACTTTGCTCTATTATGCTCTTGGACTGTTGGGGCAAGTGAGAAACAATCACTGCTGGGAATCGGGTAGGAGTGCGGGATTCGAACCCACAAATGAGCGAGTGCGAGGCCAGCACGTTTCCGCTTACGTCTGCAGTGCTCAAGGTTAAGCAAAGTTCTCTTTGAGGTCTTCGCAAAAGAATTTCGAAGTGTCTCTAAGGTCTCCACGTTCTCTCTACAGTCTCTATGTTCTCTCTCATTCAAAAAAGAATTCTGATTATGGCGACTCTATAGAAATGGCCCTTTGAAGGATTGAAACCAATTCTAGATATCTCCAAGATCTCCACATTCTCCCTACAGTCATTCCCTCCCAAAGAAATCCCAAAATTGCATGGGACTTTGGCCTTAGTGCAAGAGACCATAAGTCCTATCGTCTAGCCATCTTCGCCCAGCGATTCAGGAACAAGGGTCTGAAGATTCGTCAGTTGCGTTAAGGAGCGCAGCTTGCGGAGTGTAGGTCAGCGAACCAGGCATTGCTGCTGACGTCACAGCTGCGCATTAAAACCAAATTCTTCTCGCTGCGCAGTACGTTAAAAGCAAGTGGAGCAAGGACGCCTCCTGGACCCCGCCTCACCCCTCAGAACACATCTGGAAAGGGATGGAGATGCCCCTAAACGACGTACCACCACGCTTGACTGTGCTTCCATTCTCTGCGTGCAGGGCAAGAATTGAGTTTTGAGAATCTTTGTTGACTATCAGCCAGAACAAAATATAGAGAGTGTGTCACCGTGTCTGAACCCGAAGGTATTCAATATTTAGTTTCATGATAACCAGCGCTTCTATCCTTAGGGGATAGCTTCGCACTGACGAGGTCAGTCGTGGAGGAGGTAAAAGAGAGTCTTAAGAAGGGCAGTAGAAAGGGACAATGAGTTAGTAATGGGCATCACTCATTTAGAGACGAAATTAGTCTCCAATTATAAAAAATATATACAGTATATTATGTGCCTCTGGTCCATAGGGGTTGGACTTAAGTCCTTTGAATGTTGACTGCATAAAAGTTACACAGTCAGCGCACTGTATGGGAGAAATACGGGTTCAATGCCTCAATGTAAATCGTAGTTGTTTCTCAAAGTGTGTGTGTGTGTGTGTATATGTGTATGTGTGTGTGTGTATGTATGTGTGTGTGTGTGTGTGTGTGTGTGTGTGTGTGTGTGTGTGTGTGTGTGTGTGTGTGTGTGTGTGTGTGTGTGTGTGAGTGTGTGATTTCACGCATCGGTGAAGATCGAGTTGTGGGCGAGGAAATTCATGATCAAGTGATGTTTATCACCGCTAAACGCGAATACATAGTACATCATAGATGTACAGTCACCGAAGAAGGTCCTGAACCATTCGTAGATTCTTCCCGCAGAGCCGCAAACCCTGCTGCCAAGTATCTGATGTATGAGTATAATCACATACGAAGAAATAGCTATTATCGTAAGGTAAATACTCTATAGAAAATATACATAAAACACTTGTCAACTAAAGCTATATTTGTAGGATGGAAACGTCAACACGCTTCTGTGCTTATGTACCCGGCTGTACTATAAAGTTTGAAGATAGACTTGATGGTCCAGTCAAACCTCGAGACACACCTTGTGTCCTTATATGTACTATGACACACTCGTCACATCACTGAGACGTGCCTACACACTTATTTCGTGTCTATTTGAACGAAAGGGTGCTCTGGCTCGGGTTCGAATCTACACGTGATTCTGAGTGACGAGACACCTTGTTTTGTGTTACGTAGGTACTCCACGTGCTCGAATCCCGTAAACACGTGGACGGTGAGAAACGGGTCAGCGGTCGTTCAACTCTTTCGTTGCCAACACCTCCTCCCCCTCCTCCTCCTCCTCCTCCTCCTCCTCCTTCCCTCCCTTACTCCCCCCCCCCCGGTAGTTCTCCCAGTACTCCTCTTCATTTTCGTTCTTTGCTTCGTTTTCGTATTTATTTTCATCCTCCTCCTCTTCCTCCTTCTCCTCCTCCTTCTCCTCCTCCTTCTCCTCCTCCCTTAATATTCTTCCTCCTCCTCTCTCCCGTAGCCCTCCGAGTACTCCTTTTCTTTATCCTCGTCCTTCGCCACCTCCTCCTCCCCTACTCCTCCTCCTCCTCCTCCTCCTCCTCCTCTTCCTTCCTAGCTCCTCCTCCTCCTTCTCCTCCCTTGCTCCGCCTCCTCTTCCTCTCCCCAGTAGCCCTCCGAGTACTCCTCTTTTATCCTCGTCCTTCGCCTCCTCCTCTTAGTCATTTTCATCTTCGTCCTTCTTTTCCTCCTCTTCCCCCTCATCATCATCATCATCATCATCATCATCATCATCATCATCATCATTACCAATAGCATCATCATTATCATTATCATCAACATCATCATAATACCCCTCCTCCACATCTTCCTTCTCACCTTTCTCTTCATCTTCATTCTCCTCCCTTTCCTCCTCTTTCTTCTCCTCTTCTTCCTCCTCTTCCATATCATATCCTTCATTTTCCTCCTCCTCCTAGTTCCACTCCTCCTATTCTTCCCACTCCTCCCCATAACCTATTCTTCCTCTTCCTTCTCCTCCTAATCATCATCATGCTCCTTCTCCTCCTCCTCTTCCTCCTCTTCCTCCTCATTCTCTTCATCCTCCTCCACCTATTTGTTTTCCTCCTCCTCCTCTTCCTCCGGCTTCTTTTCATCATCATCCTCCTCTTCTTCTTCCTCCTCCTCCTCTACCTCCTCCACCACCATCACCTTCTCCTCCACCACCTCCGCGTGACGCAAGTCCATATTCATTAACTTAACGACCCCTTTGCCGTTCCCGAAGACAACCCAGCTCCCCTCCTTCGGAGGAGATGACACGCGAGGAGTCCTTCTAGGTCATGACCCGGTGAGATCGATGACCTATCACGAGAGCCGAGGTCACTTTCTTCGTCTCCAGTGATTGGTTGATGTAGGTGTGATGTCATGAAGGTGAGGGATGTACACCAGGAGGCGCTGAGTATCTACGGCCGAAGCCGTCACCTTTGCCCTATTATAAGCTTGAACTCTTGAGGCAGGTATCAGTCACTGCTGGGAATTAGAGAGGAGTGCGGGATTTGAACCCACAACTAAACGAGTAGCTTATATTACAGTAGAGTATACAATATCGATGAATATTTTGTCCCAACATCGTGAAAGCTAAGTGTAATTAAATTCCTTCACTTAACCGTTTGACCGCAGGAAGTTCTCCCACCCTCGACCTCAAGTGAATGAAACTGTAAGTCACCAACCGCGGTGAAAGTGTTAATGAGGCCCAGGACAAGGTGTGGTCTCAGTCCTTTTGTTGAGCCTCAAATCCAATCAGGTGCAGCCCTTTAGCCCCATCATCCTCGCTCCTCTTTTTTTTTTTTTTTCTTCTTCTTTTTTTAAGTCCTGATCCGGACCAGGTTCGACCACAATGGCGGCTCATCAAGTTAAACTTCTACAGCCTTCTCATTAACACAGACCGAGTAGGTTTGGTTACAGAATTACGAAACTGATCCTTCTGTTGTACCAAAGAGTCACGGAATCGCCCTCGAAGTTTACTAACTTGATCTGCGTCAAGGAGGACCTCAGCACACGGGAGGCCCAGAACCCCACCCGGAGGCTCTCCGAAGGCGAGAACGATGAGAAACAGACGGAGATCGAGAGCCAGTCGAGGATGAAAGAGGTGACCTGCGTACGGCAACATGGACAGTATTATTACACAAGGACAGTGGTCTGCTCTACGAAGGGAGGGAGGGAGGAAGGAAAGGAGGGAGGGTTAGGAAGGGAAGGGAAGGTAGAGGATGGGCTGGGCCGCTCGCCGCAGACCACAACGGCTAGTTGGAATGAACTGGAGATTTCAATGCAGGAGAGGGTACTAGAGGACCCACTACATAGCGTTTAGGAATGTGGACGAGATTTTATTATTTTTTAATTGCCTTTTGTTTTCGTTTTGTTTGATATATTCTATTCTATTCTAGTTTATTTTGGTTTAGTGGAGCCTATTCTGTTTATTCTATTTCATCATAGTTTGGTGTTGTTTCAACTTCAGTTTTTTCTTTGATAGGCATGTGTGGTTTCATATTACACAGGGAAGAAAATAAATTAGATTACAGTTCCTTAATAGAATGCAGAGGAGAAAAGTGAGAAAAAAAAAGAGTAGGAGACAGGTGTTAAGGAGAGCGAGAGAAAAAAAAAAGAGGTGCCAGGGATGGGAAAGGAGGAGAAAATAGGGGCGTAACGGAGATAAAAGGAGTAGAGAGATGTGGCGGAGAAAACGAAAGTATTTTTGCTGGCAATAACCAGCGCTTCTATCCTAGAGAGAAGGCAGGTTACGTTAACGAACCGTCGCCACGGTGACGGCCTTAAACCTGGATAAAATCATCTGGCTTAATCCGGAATAGGCTCTGTATTACACATCACTAAAGCTAAAGAGTTAGTTAAGAATGTTGTGACTCCACCCCCAACCCCACCCATCCACCTAATCCTCCAACTGAACAAAACCTCCTGACATTGGACAGAATACAACTTAAATTATCGTCACTATAGTGTAGTGACTAAAGACGGGGTAAAGAGATACAACTTGGAAAATGTGGTGTAGAACTATCATTAATTGTACATATGAAAAATTAGGAAAAAATAAAAGATGAATGATAGTTAATAAGAGAAACGGACCAACCTAAAGAAAGACGTAAACGCAACAAACAGACATCGATCGTTCAGACTTGGTACCCGATTGTTACACAATTTCCAGCCGCATTTACTCGTTTCATGCACATCCGTATGAGGTGTACCGGTAGGGTGTACTTTGAGGTGTACGTGTTGGTAGTACTCTTGGGTGTACGGATTTACTTGTAAGGTGTACTTTTAGGTGTACTTCTGGGACGTGTGATGATGTGTACAGGTATACCTGTTGGGGTGTACACTGAAGTATACCTGGCGGGTGTACACTGAGATATACCTGTTAGGCGTAATCAGAAGTACACCTGAAGGGTGTACGTACTCTCAGGTATACCCGTTCGGAGGTACATTGAGGTATACCTGTAAAGGTCCTAAGGTATACCTATAGTGGCGTACTCCGAGGTACACCTGTGGGGCATACCCGCTGGATACCTGCGGTGTCCCTGCAGGGTTGTTAAACCCAGCTCGAATACGACATGATCGACCGCAAGGAGGGGGGAAGGGGGGGTGGGTGAGTCGATGACGTACAGAGTCGTTGACCTGTCTTGGGAGCTCATCTTCGCCTCCTCCCCCTTTCTCCCACCTCCTCCCGCGTTCCCTCCTCAGCTGCATGAAATCGCCTGGCGCCAAAGTACTCGTAATCCCAAAAGTGTAACATGGAAGCATATGACTAGTTATGATACCTAAAACCCATTTGCGCAATAGGGTTACAATAAGATTTAGATTTAAGAAGGAAATAGACAAGAATTGGTTTGCCAATAGATTGGTTATCAAATGGACTAAACTTAGTAACCATGTAGTGAGCGCTAAAACAATTGGTTGTTTTAAGAGATCAGATAACTTTATGGATAGGAATGAAAGGTGGTATACAGGGACATGGAGCTGCCTAGTGTAGGCCTTATGGTCTCTTGCAGTCTCCTCTATTCTTATGTTCTTATGTTGTTATAATGTCAGACGATGTTGACAGGAGTGTTATTATGTTGTTATGGACCACTTAACCAGCGCTTCTATCCTTGTGGATAATCTCGCTTCGCTGTTGTGCAATTCCGACAAGAAACCTTTTGTTTCATAACGATGTCGTGTTCAATAAGTAAGCAAATTAAAATCAATCAAGACAATAAAATAAAATAAAAAGTTAAAGAAAAAATACCCAACAGCCGAATAGAACAGTCCGGCATCAAATATAATAGTTCCAGATATAAATGTCTCACAGTAGTTTTGATGATCTCCGAATTGCACCACGAGTGATTATAAGACTCAGTTCTTCTCCAAATTCTCGTAAGCTTGAAGATCGGGACTTCGTCTTCCCGTTACGAGAAAATCAGAAAACTGAAATTGGCACTCCTGAAGACTCTTTCGGGGCGTGTGAGACCAAGAACCTCTTCCGAAGGCTTCCGCGAGTTGGCTCCTGGAAGTTCGTCAGACACCCACACTCTTTGGCTCCCGAGGCGAGTGGGTGTCTCCCGAGGTGAAGAGAAGAGTCTCCTGGCAGCCAGAATAAAGGGGTATGTGCCATTTGGCACACGAAGGGCTTATGTACACGTCGAATGTGTTTTGAAAACTATATGTATTGAGAAGCGTATACAAACGTGTGTACAGACACACACACACACACACACACACACA
>NC_134782.1:6782658-6785158 GCF_046742065.1 Oratosquilla oratoria
CACTGCGAGGCTATCTTGTATATTGTAGAGCCAAGTCTTATTCATAACAATCACCATGTCAGAAACAAACACAAAAGGGAAAGTGAATAAAAACAAAGTAATAATAAATAAATGAATTGCTTAGGGCCTTTATGCCTACAATAAACTTGAAGATCTTTAAGTGTACGTGTTCAAATCCCAAGGGAGGCCAAACGTCTAATATACAAAAGTTCATGCAAATTTAGTCCGTGATTTACTATCGTCGTAAGCCCATCAGGTTTTGAAAGTAATGGATCCTTATGATGTCCGGCTGGGACAGTTCAGAAAGTGCGTAAAACTGTCTGAAGGGTAATTGCTTGGACCTTTTTTTTTTTTGTCTAGAATCGAGTTTGAGTACCGTGCAAAGAAACGAAAGACGAAAGAATAAATAATAGTTCATCTTCGTTGTCGGCTAGCGTAGTGACTTAGTAACCCCTCTTATGTCCTTGTATAAAAAATTTCGAATTAATGCCTGGCACGAAAAGGTGGGTTGGCCACCCCCCATATAAGGGGGAAAGGGCTCTTCGGTACACGTGTCAATGTACGAAATGACTTCGCACTGAAGCTCGAGGAAGAGCTTTCAGATGGGGAACTCTTGCTTCGAGGGGGACCTTTCTGATCTGAAGGAGATCCGATTTTGAATGACAATAAACTTGGGTCGTCGGCGCCTTCTACGGGAGACGAATGCAACGTCAGGGCGAAACTACAGTTGATTTAGGTCGAGTCATGTTCCTGTGTGTGTGTGTGTGTGTGTGTGTGTGTGTGTGTGTGTGTGTGTGTGTGTGTGTGTGTGTGTGTGTGTGTGTGTGTGTGTGTGTGTGTGTGTGTGTGTGTGTGTGTGTGTGTGTGGTGTGCGTTCGTGCGCATATATGCGCGGTCATGCTTAAGTGTGTTTGTACGTGTGCGTATGTTTGTACGTTCGTGCGTGTCTGTTAGTATGCGTGCGTGTGTGTGTGTGTGTGTGTGTGTGTGTGTGTGTAGGTGTGCACATATATGTGTGTTATCAGACTGTATCTCTGCACTTTGCTCTTTCATATATTCCTGAGCTGAAATTTTACTTATTTATTCGCTCGTCTCTTTATTTATAACTTTACTTATCCAATTTGATTATTTATTCATTTACTTATTTATTTATTTATTTATTCATTCTAATAATAAGCTTTGTGTAGTACTGAAGACCTTTCCTTGGCTACCAACCCAGACTTGTAAAACATTAAAATTTCATTTATTCATTTATCTATTCATTCATTATTTTTTAAGAACGTGTCTAGACTCAATGGGCACCTTTTCGCTTTTGTTTATGTATTCGGTGTTTCTGTGAATTAATGTGACTACGACGTCCCGGCCTGAGATTATCTGCACGAAGATTCGTGTTCTCGAGGGAGATTCCCCAGAATTTAAAAGAAATATGGCCCAAGTTACATGTATATATATCTTGGCTCGTTTTCGTAAAAGGAGAGATTGTCATGTAAAGACTTTTTTTTTTTTAGTTCGTTCGACATAGTGGCAATCTTTTTTTTCTGTTTTGACTGACCCCAGAAGATTTTATTAAAATTGTGTGATATCACCACATCTTTGTAGTGCTGGTGGTGTCAATGGAAGCGTGCTGGTCTCACACCCGCTTAATTGTGGGTTCGAATCCCGCACTCCTCTCCGATTTCCAGCATGTAACTGTTACCTGACCCCCAACAGTTCCTAAAGCGCATAATACGACAAAGGTGACGGCTTCGGCCGCAACTACTCAGAGCCTCCTGGCGTAGGCTCCTCACCTTTATTGCTGTGGCATAGTGGTAGCGTGGGCGACTGACACTCGCTGGGTAGGTTAGGCGCGCGGGTTCGAATCCTGGTTACGGCCCAGAGGTTATGAAGGTCATTCACTTCGAACAGTGGTCCCCAGTACCATAAATCCTTTCGTAAAGCTCCGTCCTCTTGACCTTGAACGAGGGTAGTTCGTGAAATGAAACCGAATCAACTCATGTCAAATCAGGTCAGGTCAGGTCATGTATTGTAGGTCATGTAACGCGGCCAAAGGGTTCAAATTGTGAACCACATCCGCATACAAAAATTATTTATCTTTTATTCTTTTACCTCTTATTCATTCAGTCATTCATTCATTTACTTATGTACTGTTATTTCCACCCGGACCTTATTAAGGGCCAAAGGGTCTATCGGCCTTTGCCTTTATCATTATAATTCGTTGTAACTCTTTCATTTTATTGCCACTTTTAAAATAAGTCTTGAGCAGTAACTATATCAAGGTTTGGATAGAACGATATAGATTTTATGGCAAGAGATATTGAAGAGGTGTCAACAATATTTAGTAACCATGTAGTGAGCGCTGAAACTATCGGTTGTTTTAAGAAGAGGTTAGAACCCTTTATGCATGGGGATGACAGGTGATCATGGATATGGAACTGTCTAGTGTAGGCCCTATGGTCTCTTACAGTCTCCTTCATTCTAATGTTCTTATGTAAGACGTTGA
>NC_134782.1:6792658-6807658 GCF_046742065.1 Oratosquilla oratoria
GGAATATGTTGTTGTGACCAAAGATGACTTTTTTTAGTACTAGTAGTAGTAGTAGTGGGGGTAATAAAGATTCCACAATTACTGAATTACTGCCATCTTAATGAAACTCGAAGTTTTATATTCACATCTTTTCATTTTGTTACACAGCTTAACTGAGGGATCTTCATATAAAACTTTTCTCTGCTTCTTGGATAGATATCCGTGTGACCATACCTGACCATAGAGACGGAAGTTTGTTACACAAGGTCGGAGCGAGGTCATCAGAAGGACGCTTTGACCTGATTATACGTAAGAATCAAGAATTCATTATACAGTGCTCTGTAGTCTCGTAACATCATTTGCTCCCGTGCCTCATTGAGCTTCTCACTCGGAGGGAGGGAGGGAGGGAGGGAAAGAGGAATGGACATAGGAAAGGAGTGAGGGAGGAAGGGAGAGGGAGGAAAGGAAGTAGGGAGTGATGGAGGGAAGAAAAGAGAGAGGGAAGGAGGGAAAAAGAGAGAGCGGAGGGAGGGAGAGTGAAGGAGGGAGTGATGGAGAGAGGATAGGAGAAAGGAAATGAGAGAAAAAGAGAGGGATAGAGAGAGAGTGAAGGAGGGAGTGATGGAGACAGGATAGAAGACGTGGAAAGAAAGAAAAAGAGAGATAACGGAGGGAGAGTGAGTGGAGGAGGGAGTGATGGAGAGAGGATAGGAGAAAGATAAGGAGGGAAAAAGAGAGTGGCGGAGGGAGAGAGGATGAAAGAGAGAGGATGAAAGGGAGAGAGAGAAGGAGTGATGGAGCGAATGAGGGAGGGAGGGAGGATCTTGGCCAGGACAGAGCCCCGCATCACAATCCTCATTATGTGCAGACACGAATCAGGTTCCTCCGAAGAGTGACTGTGTGCCAGTTCGAGAAATTCCGAAGTCGGGCACCAGAGAGGAAGCTCTGCATATCCAGGTACTGCATTCATAGGTTCATCATACGCAACCCGTCTTTTTTTTTTCTAAGGTTTGTAATCTATATCAGCATTTCCCAAACTGGGAGGAATAATTATACTGCCTACTAGCAATAAAAAAATCAGATGGATTTTCTCATGCCTTCGAGAGAGAGAGAGAGAGAGAGAGAGAGAGAGAGAGAGAGAGAGAGAGAGAGAGAGAGAACGCCTGTTATAGATGAGCGGTGTAATTTACTATGTAACTATATGTTTATCAATATATTAGTACATTTTTAAGATAAATTAGTAATTAGTCACAGTGTGTTCTCCTATGAAAGGGGAATCTGGATGGTTGAACTGGTTATAGGGAGAAATGACAGAAAAAAGTTTGGGAACCAGTGTGCTAGAGGAAGAGAGAGAGAGAAAGAGAGAGAGAGAGAGAGAGAGAATGAGGGCAAAGACACAAATTGGCGACATGCAGAGAGAGTGATTGAGTCTGCTCATCGTTATCTGTCTACAACTATTTTCTTATCAGATATCAGAATGGGGGAGGGCAGGGAGTACTATCCTTCTCTCCCCCCCCCCAAAAAAAAAAAAAAAAATCTTCCAAGGCCACGTACTTTGGACCGTACGATATAAATATTCAGTCCCACACTTTTAAGCGCTGTAGTAACTCGCGTCTTCTAGGTACCTGTCTTACTTGCATTCAGTTTTAGTTTTTTTTTTTTAATAAGTGGAAATTTAGTTCAGCCGTGTCCTCATTGTGTGTCCTTCCCGGAAGATATTCTGTTTATTTAATTATTAAGAAGACATGCCCTAGCACAGTACTCGGAAGAACGACTACGACTAAGCGTGGGTGGTAGACCACACCTAGAATTCTTTTGAATCAAAATATATTCCGAAAACTGAAAAAAAATATTATCTCCTTTTCTCTGAACTCTGAAGATATCGTGACTTAATCCCCTATCTTTATTTATTTTTTTTTATTTATTTTTTTTTTAGATGAAGAGTTGCCAGTCAACAGGAACCCTCCGCTTTGCCTCCTATCCAATTTTCAAGCCTCTCCTCCGCCTGCTGCCCGCTTTCATTTAACACGGATATACAGCGCACGCGCGCAAATAAAAACCCTAAATAAGGCTTCTGGTCTGACAGGCAATGGTCTTCAACGAACTCCGAACATCGCGTGAGATCGATAACTCCAAGCAACATCGATAAAATTCATTTGGCGAAGGAGTCTGCCTCAGAGGAGCAGATGTGGGTTGTCACATTCTTCAGCGAAATGCTTTCGGTTAACTAATTATTCTCTTCATGAGGGAGGATTGCTCCGCCTACCCTCACCTTTCCCCCTTCCCCCGCCCTCCTTCTTCCCTCCCCCTTCCCCCAACCCTCAGGAAAGGTGAAGAGGTCTTCGAGAGGCGTTTGTTTGAGAGTGCCTGCTGAGGGTCTTCCAAAATGGAAGGACACGTTTTATCTTTCTGTCATTACAGTTCTAAAATGGGCCACGATTTCGTCTCTGTGGGTAACCATGAACGACGTTCTATTTATTCATTTTATTTCAAATTTTATTTCTATATTTTTATTATATTTCTACATTTTTATTTCCATGTGTTTATATATATTTATTTTTTATCTATCCATAATATATTCATTTCTATATTTCTATTCATTTTACTTCACTTGATTTAACTTTATCATATTATATTGTTTGTATTAATATATATTATTTTCTTGCAAAAGGGCGGAAATCATATCATATATAGTATATAAAAATAATAGTTTGTAGAAATAATCAAAATCTGAAAATGATGCATGAAGTCACAACTGAAGACCAGCTAATCAGAAGAAGGGACGTGACGTCATGACTGAGGGCCAGCCAATCAGAAGAAGAGACATGACGTCACGTCTGAGGACCAGCTAATCAGAAGAGGCTACATGACTTCACGACTGAAGACCAGCCAATCAGAAGAAAAGGTGACATGATGTCACGAATTGTTTACTGTGATATAGAATGAGGGAAATATATGTTATTTTGTTGAACAGAATGTTAAGTTATTGAACAATGAGAAGCTGGCCGTCAAAGGCCACTATAGACTAAGCCGAGCACCTTGGGGAAGCCGGGACGGGCACAGCCCGGGGCTCGTAGAAGAAAAAAGGAATAACAGTCGAGAATTTAGTCAAAGTTGCGGGTGCAATAGGGAAATTAGGTCCAAAAACAGAAGAGATTAAATGAACAGTCAAGAAATGAAGGCCGAGTGCTCGCGAAGAGGCGGATAGAACCCCAGGTGTCCGGCGTCGTCCGGGCGGCCGGACAGCAGTCCCGCCCAGACACACCCAGATTTCGGCAAAGGCAACAGCCATTTCCGGTCCTTGAACTCGAGGGGCCACCCTCGAGGTCTGGAGGAGGAGCTCTTGCGGGTCGAAAATCAGGTGAAGGACCTCTTTCGAAGATCAACCCTTAAGGCACCGTTTCCCAACCCTGGGGTCGCCAAGACATCTTGTATGCATTTTTTTTTTTTTTTTTTTTTTCAAAATTACAAGCCGCGGGCTTCGCCCTTCTCGGCTTCGCCGGGGGGTTGGCTGCGCAAACAGCGGCCTACGGCCGCAGCTTTCCGCGCTCTAATCCCTCGTTTTCCCCTTCGGCCTCGGGGCGGAACCCCAACACGGGATCCCCAGCACGAAGAAGAACGCGAAGAAGAACGCGAGGAAGAAGAACGCGAAGAAGAACGCGAGGAAGAAGGACACGAAGTAGAATGCGAAGAAGAACGCGAAGAAGAACGCGAGGAAGAAGAACGCGAAGAAGAATGCGAAGAAGAACGCGAAGAAAAACGCGAAGAAGAACGCGAGGAAGAAGAAGAAGAAGAAGAAGAAGAAGAACGCGAAGAAGAAGAAGAAGAAGAAGAACGCGAAGAAGAAGAAGAAGAAGAAGAAGAAGAAGAAGAAGAAGAAGAAGAAGAAGAAGAGGAACGCGAAGAAGAAGAAGAAGAAGAAGAAGAAGAAGAAGAAGAAGAAGAAGAATACCACCTGACCCCGACTTACCCAAGCGCTTTTTCAAGAATATTTTTAGGACAAAGTGTCACCGTAATACCACCTGTCCCCGACTTCCACAGCGTTTTTTAGGAGAATATTTTTATTTAGACTTAGATATGAATTCAATACATAACCTTATACCTTTCTTACACATATATTTATTATACTTGTACCATACTTTTTACAGCCAACAACTAGTCATGTATATTAACACATATACAAATAGATTAGTTGGGTATCATATTGGGGTTGCCTAAAAAAAAGGGGGGGGAACACTTCCCTAAGAAGACGCGAGGAGGCCTAAGGTGTTTTGTCAGAACTCGATATCACAGACCCAGTTAGTAACTTGAATACGTCAGTCGAATTGGTGATTATTATTATTATTATTATTATTATTATTAATATTATTATTATTATTATTATTATTTTATTATTTTTATTATCATTATTGTTATTATTATTATCATTATTATTTTCATTATTTTTATTATTATTATTATTATTATCATTATTGTTATTATTATTATCATTATTATTTTCATTATTTTTATTATTATTATTATTATTATTATTATTATTATTATTATTATTATTATTATCATTATTATTGTTGTTGTTGTTATATTATTATTATTATTATTATTTTATTATAATTATTTTATTATTATTATTTTATTATTATTATCATTATTACTTTATTATTATCATTATTATTATTATTATTTTATCATTATTTTATTATTATTATTATTGTTTTATTATTATTATTATCATTATCATTATTATTTTTTTCTATTATTATTTTTCATCATGATTTTTTATTATTATTTTATTATTATCATCATCATCATCATCATTTTTATTATTATTATTATTCTCATTACTCTCATTATGGACCAAAAGATCCTATACTGATAACATGAGGTAACCATTGTCACCTCACTGTAATCCTGCTCTGATGTGCAAGGTTTTTATAAAGCATAAACCGGGCCTTACACGATCAATATTATTGAGTAATATTCCGTATTGTACAATATTATTGATGGTGTAGGGATGGTATAGAAGAGGCTTTGGTATCTGCCCTGTACATTTGATGTCTTCAATTATTGCATCATTCTTCTATACTATCCCCACCCCTTCAGTAATATTGTACAATACGGAATATTGCGCAATAATATTGATCGTGTAGGCTCAGCTTAAGACGTGTGGTAAGCCGCTGCTTGGGAGGAAAGGAAGGCAGAAGAGGAGGAATGTGAGCAGGAGGGGAGGTGGAGGAGGAAGGATTGGCTCTCCCAGGCTGGGGGAGAAGTTAGGCGGTGTTCCCGCCTTGCCCAAGAACAAGACTCGCCAAAGGGCATTGTGCAGGGCGGAGTCCATGCTGGGGAAGGCACAGGGAGAAGTAGGGAGTGTGTGTGGGGTGGGGGGGGGGAGTAGTAGGCGAGTTAGGATAAGGGAAGGAGAAGGGAAGGCCGAGGAAGTTGTGGAGGAGTAGTGGGGAGTGGGCGGGGGAGTTGTGGGCGAGTTAGGATAAGGAAATGAGACGGGGAGGCAGAGGAAGTAGTGGAGTGGTGGGGAGTAAGGAGTAGTGGAGGAGTAAGAAAAGGAGAGAGAAGAAGGGGAAGCGAGTTGGGAGAAGTGGTTATGAAAAGGAAAGGAGAAGGGAAGGCAGAGGAAAGGAGTACATGAGGAGTTAGGAAAATGAAAGAAGGTAAGGCAGAGGGAGTGGGGAGGAGAAGAGGAGTTAGGAGAAGGAAAGAGGAACAAAATGGAGATACAGAAAAGTGTTTTGATTGTATTTCGTCGCCGTTAACCAACGTTTCTATCCTTGTTGGTCAATGTCGCGCCGAAGAGGTGAAGTCATAGATGTGGTCAAGGAGAGAATCAAGAAAGGCAGCAGAAAGGAAGGAAATAAGAAGTTGAGGACCCTACGTCAGGAGGTGCTGAGTGGCTGCGGCCGAAGCCGTCACTTTTCTATTGGTAACAAGTCACTGCTGGGAATCGGAGAGGAACGCGAGATTCGAACCCACAACTAAGCGAGTGCGAGAGCAGCACGCTTCTGATGACGCCACCAGTGCAATACAAAGGAGGAAAATTAGGAGTTGAAAGTGATCAGTATTCTACTTCGAGTGGATGTGGGTCCCCAATCATAAAAGAACACTGCGGGACTCTGGTCCTTAAGGGTGCTAGCAAAGCCCCTTCAACGTGCTGACTGAATAACACTTATGTAGTCAGTACTCCCATACAGGGAGAGATGGAGCTAATCTGAACGATAAGAAAGGTGATGGAGAGCGTGATGGTAAGCTTTAGCTCAAGAAAAGGGAAGAAGAAAAGCCATGGAGGGAGAGACTGGTGCAAGGCTTAAACTTTGGGAAGGAAAAGAAGGAGAAGAAGAAGAAGACAATATGCCTCGGGGAACGACGTGGAAAAGGGCACTAGTCCTCTCTTAGATTGCCGGTTATGATCCCCACTCAGATGCAGCTCTGGCCGGCAGTCCGGTTGTCCGGCTGGCAGGCCGGCTTGCCGGCCCGGCCGAGAGCGCTGTCCAGAATAATAGGAAAGGCCTCGTAAGTTAATTCGTGGAGCGATTATGAACAAATAACATGGCTAGGTTTGGTGTACGACCGCCAGCGGAGACTTGGACTGACATGAGGGGTATTGGGTTGGGATGGTAATTAAGAAACAAATACCATGGACGGTTCCTGTGTAGCATAGCAAATGGATGAATAAACAGATGAATAATTATAGAAATAAGTTGTGGAAATTGGTCGCATTAGTTCATTTCAGATTGTTGTAGGAAAAAGATTTACATCTGTTAGTGACAGTGGAGGAATGATGCGTTCTGGATATGTATTACTGACAAACCCCTACCTCCCACGTCCCCCCATTTCTCGATCACCCATACTGTTGTAAATGGGACTTGTGGCGATGCTGAAGAACATGATGAACAAAAAAAGAGAGTACAATGAGAACAGGATTTCTCATGATAAAGTTGAGGAGAAATTAGATAGTTTATGGTTTGATTGTGACTAGAACGAAGGAAAACAAAAACGAAAGCATGCTTAGAACAAGAACTGGCTACGAGAAGAATATATGACAGTTATCATTGAATTAAAAAGTTCATTATTCTTATAGTGAACAGGAACGAGGCCAATTACGTAGTGACGTAAGGAGCGGTGGAAATCTAAAATTTAAAACGTAACTGGTATGAACATATAAGCGCATCTCATGTATATGTATACATTTGTACATGGGAGAGTGCATGTGCCCGTATGTCTGTGTGTGCGTTCGTGTGTGTGATTCACCATGGTCTTGGATCACGTGCTGAACTCGTGATCGACAGCTATTTCCCTACCGGAAGAGAGCTCAGAGCTCATATATGACCGATCTATGGGTAATGCTGTGACCTTACACGCGCACACACACACACCCAGCTCCCCGCCCACGAGAGTTGGAGTAACGACTCGCAACGCAGCGATACTGAAATTATTTCAGCCCTGGGCGGGATTCGAACCCGGACCGCCGTAGTAACTGCCATGAACGCTACCACTGCACCATCGAGTCGTGTGTGTGTGTGTGTGTGTGTGTGTGTGTGTGTGTGTGTGTGTGTGTGTGTGTGTGTGTGTGTGTGTAATTATCTTCATATATTCTTTATAGAAGGGAAAAGAGTTACGCTCGTGTAGTTCCGTCCCTGTTTCTCCCCCGGTCAGACTTGCTTTCAAATTAATTTAACTTGCTTGACTGGGTTAATTAATTTTGTGTGTGCGCGTGTGCGTACGTGTGTGGGTGTTTGTGTGTGTGTGTGTGTGTGTGTGTGTGTGTGTGTGTGTGTGTGTGTGTGTGTGTGTGTGTGTGTGTGTGTGTGTGTGTGTGTGTGTGTGTGTGTGTGTGTGTGTGTGTGTGTGTGTGTGTGTGTGTGTGTGTGTGTGTGTGTTATGCTTGTAGAAGCGTGTTCGTGAGGAAATGGAGGACAGATAGAGAAAACACAGCGCGCATCGATCATAGGTGGAAGGAAAGATAAAAGGTGGAAGACCGAATAGGAAATGTAAGGAGGGCTTGAGGGAAGGCATGTGGAGGAGGAGGAGGAGGAAGAGAAGGAGGAGGAGGAGGAGAAACATGGAGGTGGATTTCGTGTGGTACAGAATGAAGTGGAGTACATGTAGGAGGGGAGAATCTAGGTGGGATTAGAAGGAGGCGAAGGATTTTAGATGTGTAATGATGACACAAAGGACAGTATCGACAGGACGTGTATTTAGTTTTCTCTCACTGTGTATTTGTTAAGCATTTGTATGTAGGAAAAAAACGTATTGTCTTACCTGTGTAAATATGTTCATTAATTTGGTATATACACTGGTGTAACGCGTTCACAAATCTGCACATGTGTATGTACACACTGCATAGTTCTTATTTGGAAGCTAGAAGAGCTTTCCCCGTCTCATATGTTAAACCTCCATCTTTGGCAGTCTCTTGCCCAAAGCCTCATTTGTTGGACAGTTTTCCTCTTTTCCTCCAGGTCTTTCTCGCTCCGTACCTCCTTCTTAGGCGAGGTGGCCTCCGTGCTCTAAGTCCTTCATGATGCTTCTCTCTCTTACGTCAACAAGCGATTCTTCTTCTTCTTCTTTTCCCTGTTCTTTTTCTCTTTATCCTTCTTCTTCATTTTCTTCTTCTTCTTCTTCTTCCTCTTCTCGTTCTTCTTCGTCTTCTTATTCGTCTTCTTCTTCTTTTTCTTCTTCTTCTTCTTCTTCTTCTTCTTCTTCTTCCTCTTCTCGTTGTTGTTTTTGCTGTTATTCTTCTTCTTCTTCTTCCTTCTTCTTCTTATTTTTCTTTTTCTTCTCCTCCTCCTCCTCCTCCTCCTTCTTCTCGTTCTTCTTCCTTTTCTTATTGTTGTTCTTTTTCGTCTCCTTTTTCCAGTGCGGATTACCTATCTTGACCCCACTGTTCCGACTATATTCATTACCTGTTACTTGTTATTTGATTTTAATTTCTCTGTTGTTTCTAATGTTGTACATATAGCCTTTTATCATAAAATATTGATCTGTGATTTAATTTTCCATTACGTTTGCTGCCGTGGTACACTCCTGTTATCTCAGTATATTTGGCAGATAAAACAAATTAAATTGTTCAATCTTTTTATTATAATTTATATTTCCAACACCATACATTTATTATTTATTACTACAATTATTGTCGGTTTTATGGGGTTTCAGATAAGCTGTATCCATCCTAACCAGATATATATTTACTTTTTAGTTTTGGTTGGATTTTTTCTAGTTTCCTAACACCTAGAGAGGTATTCCTAACATTTTTCTAGTAAATTCTGATGTCGTGTGTTTACGTGTCAATTTGAGGTACTACCCAGTCAAATACAATGATTTTTGTCAGTTATATGAAGACAGGCGCACTATTTTCAAATCTAGAAACAAAGAACTGACTTTGATATGGTTAGTGAACTTTAACCCAGGGCAATGGCCGGGGTTCGGGGATGACCATGAGGAGCCAAGATAAGAGGGGGGAGGGGGTGCGGTGGAAGGATGGTGGACGGGAGTGAAACAGATGGGAGTAGGTGCGTGCCTTTGACTTGATTACCTCCCTTATAAGTGGAGAAAAACCTCATGGTGTATAGAATAGTTAGAATAATGAACTTTTTGGTGATCTGAACTTTAAGTGAACGAATTGAAAATATCCAAAAAGGTAAGACAGGGGAAAGTTAACCGTAGACTTGTCAAATCCTTCATTTTCCATATCAAGGTCAGGAAGCCGTCTGCAGGGTCTAATGGAGCAGATGGGGTAAGAGAACACAGATAAACTGACGACATCACATATCGACAGTATAATCCAAATGATCAAGACAAACCCGGATAAGAAATAACAGACTTCAACTATCATGTTGTCCTTGTTAGGGGCTATGGTTTACCAGCGTTTCTATCCTTATGGATAGTCGCTTAATTGCCACTATTCTAGGTTTTACTCCAAAGATATTTAAAATAACTCTTGCGTATTGGACTTTGCCTAAAGTTCGATAAAGCAACATCGCAATTCTTGGTGTCCTGCCGAAGTGAATGATTGTCATGCAATTCTTAGCTTCTAGATCCAGCGAGACAAACACCTGATCGACCTGAATCAAACTAACCCACTTTCACTCTCGTCCTCACCTTTCTACTTCCCTTTGTTCCTTCCCATCTTTCGCCTCCCCAACTCCTCTTCTTCCTCTTCTACTCTTACTCCATGTCTTCCTCTCCCTCTCCTCACATCCTACACCCCTCTTTCTCCTCCCTTCATCCCTTTTTTTCCCCTTTGTTTTTTTTTGTTCTTCTTCTCCTCTCCCTCCTTCTCCTCCTCCCCCTCTTCTTCCTCTTCCCCCTCTTGCTCCTCTAACTCCTCTTGCTCGTCTTCCTTCTCCTCCTCTTTCTCTCTTTCATCTTCTCATGCTTCCTCAGGCAGAGAAGAAATATAGGCAATTCTTGATATTAATATATATGATTAGGTTATAATTAGATAATATTAATGATGGACTATATTTGATAATTGTATTAAATACTATAATATAATTTTTCACCCATGTTTTGAACATCTTAGAACAGCTTCGATTTTTTTTTCAGAGATGATAAATTATGATTTTGATAATTACACTTTTATGAAATTTAATGTCCTACAGTCGTATAATGAATGCATAGTGATTTGATATCTTTGTTCGTGTTTTTTTCTTCCGCTTTGATTATTTTTTCTTTGAAATCACTTTGAGATTCTCAAGTGCGTTGGGTACATTATATCAAATGAAAATTCAAATACTATTAACATTTACCCAGTCATGAAATAGAAAACAATACAATTATGTTTTTATTTAATTAAACAATAAATGAACTCAATGGTGGAAATAATTAAATACAATTTTTTAATGGATGACGGAGACTTATTGTTCAGCATTGTTGAGTGTGATGATTACTCGTGATAAATCATCATTATGATTTAATCATGAATAATGAGCCTCGCTGCACTGCCTCTGACCCAAGTAGTGTGGCGACGACCAGGGATGACCCTTTATCACAGAGGTGACGAGATGGGAGGGATAGCTAAATGGGTTTTAATTGCGGGTAATGTGTATGTTTAGACTCGGCCACCCCCTAATAGGGGGGAAAGAGACGACCTTTCACCCTAAAGGTGCTGACATGGGAGTTGTTAAGTCAGTTTTAATTCTAGCTATGGGCTTTGACATGGTCAACTCCTTATATGGGAGTAAGGACCATAGCTCTGTGTGTGTGTGTGTGTGTGTGTGTGTGTGTGTGTGTGTGTGTGTGTGTGTGTGTGTGTGTATGTATATGCAGCATATATACAAGGTTCACCGATATACGTTGGGAATATATCCCCTGTCGAAAAACCAACCCGTTTTATTCTGTAGCGGAATACAAAAACATGATGTCTTGAAAATAATGTAATTGCTCAAATCAATATACTTTGCAGCCAGCCGAACACCGACGCCCCGTCCCTCCCTGTCCCTTGTCTGTCCTTTCCCCATAAATCAATCGATAGATTATGGACATGATAAGGGAGTGATAAGTTGGACCTCTGTCAAATGTGACGTCATATCGAAGGTGCCAATTCAGATAGTCTTTAAATTACCTTGGCGCTCCCTTAGCATAGTGAGATCGTTTGGCGCCAGGCAGAATAATTTTTTATCTGTTATTGTTATTATTATTAATCTATTTATTTTTTATTTATTTTGGTTTTATTTATTTGTTGATCTATTTTTTATTATTTTGTTTTATATATATATATTTGTTTATTTTATTTATTTTTTACTCCGCGTCACTCAACGTTTTGGCTTGGCAATAGGACATTTATTTGATTTATCATTCACATCCTGTTGCTTTTTATGTGAACTGTTGGAACATAAGAAGGGCCAGCCCCACCACCATAGGTATTTCCTCCCGCATCGTCGACTCTTGCTGGGTCGTTGAACCGTCGGCATCCTTGTTTACATAATTTCATTTTCCCCCGAGTTGGAACCGACGCTCCTCCTCCACTTGTACTCGGCGTTATTGTCTTTTTATAATTATTTGTTTATATTTTCTATTATTATTATTATTATTGTCTTTGTTATAATTGCATTAGCATTATTGTTATTATTATTATTAGCAGTAGTATCATTATTATTATTATCATTGTTGTTGTTGCTATTGTTATTGTTATCATTATTATTGTCATTATTATTATTATTATTGTTATTATTATTATTATTATCATTATTATTATCATTATCATTATTATTATTATTATTATTATCATTATTATTATTATCATTATCATTAATAATAATATTAATATTATTATTAATATAATTATTATCATTATTATTGTTATCATCTTTATTATCATCATTATTTTCATTATATTTATCATAATCATCATCATCATTATCAGTAGTAGTAGTAGTAATTATCAATTGTTAAACTAAACTGAACAAATGGAATGGGAAGAGCACAACCACCCTTGGGTACTCTCCCCCCCCCCACCAGCAAGCCAAACACACATGAGCCGCCGAAAAAGAGAGAGAGAGAGAAAGAGAAAGAGCAAGAGAGGGACATGAGAACGCAGGCTCGTAATACGAACCCAACAAGCAAGAGGAGACGACGAGAAGCATACCGTAGATGCCACGAAGAAGTGAATTGCACGACAAAGAATTAATTTAAACAATTAAATGATGAGAGTAAACCTTAGCCATGAAACAAAACAATACAATAAACGAGTGTAGTGACCACCCCACCCACAGCCTCCATTTTCTATAAACCACAATATAAACAATAAATAAATAAATAAGACGAACATTTTCTTCCACTGAACTTACAGAACAAAACGTTAATTTTTGTTGAATCTCACTTCCTCCTCACCGTTCTTTGGGCTGATGTGTTATTCTGTCAAGGGATGCAAAATGCTTGACACTAATTAGCTTTCGTCATGCTAGTCTGCACGGATCCCCACCCCCCACTTGTGGGTTCCCCGCTGATTCCCTCTTCCCCACTCTCTTCCATTTGTTACCCGTGGGGCTGGCTGGGAGTCTCTCCGCGCGAATTCTCTCTCTTAATATGCCCAAAACCTTGCAATGCAGGATGAGTACTCGTATAAAATTTGTTTATATAAATATGTATTCTTTCTCTCTCTCTCTCTCTCTCTCTCTCTCTCTCTCTCTCTCTCTCTCTCTCTCTCTCTCTCTCTCTCTCTCTCTCTCTCTCTCTCTCTCTCTCTCTCTCTCTCTCTCTCTCTCTCTCTCTCTCTCTCTCTGTGCGTGTGTGTGTGTATGTATGTGTGTGTGTGTATGTATGCGTGTGTGTGTGTGCATGTGTGTGCGTGTGTGTGTGTGTGTATGTATGTGTGTGTGTGTGTGTGTGTGTGTGTGTGTGTGTGTGTGTGTGTGTGTGTGTGTGTTTGTTTGTGTGTGTGTGTGTGTGTGTGTGTGTGTGTGTGTGTGTGTGTGTGTGTGTGTGTGTGTCTGTCTGTCTCTCTTTCTCTATCTATCTCTCTATCTATATATCTATCTCTTTTTCTCTCTGTTTATGTATCTCTCTTTCTCTCTTTCTCGATGTATTTCTCTCACTCTCTCTCTCTATCTATCTATCTATATATATATATATATATATATATATATATATATATATATATATATTTTTGTCTCTGTATCTCTATATCTGTATCTCTCATTCTCTCTATCTCTGTATCTCTCTCTCTCTCTCTCTCTCTCTCTCTCTCTCTCTCTCTCTCTCTCTCTCTCTCTCTCTCTCTCTTTCCTCATTAATTTGTTATTCATATTTTTCAACTTAATTGCTACACGCACGTGTATGTGTGTGTATATTTGTATCTATATATATATATATATATATATGTATGTGTGTTCTTTTGTGCTTACACCACTTTTATGTGTTCACATAAACACACACAAACACACGCACACACACACGCGTGTTTAAATACCGCATGTCTCACCTTCGCACAGAATGATGGAACCCTTGTGGGGGCTTGAGTACACATACACGAGTTATCGTGGGCCCATCTTCGGACCCCCTTGTGGGAAGGGGGGGGGGTTGTGTGTGAGTGAGGGAGGGGTTGCAGGGGGGGAAGGGGGTTGAGTGTGGGGGGTTTGCAGGGGAATGGTGAGGAAGGGGGGCTGCAGGGGTAAGGGCGAGGAAGGCTCTGTGTACTTCATACTCATACATTTAAATGTGTGACATATTTATACACGTGGAGGGGGAGGGGGAAGAGGAGGGGGAGGAGAGGCGGAGGGTAAGGCGAAGGCGCAGGGGGAGGGGGAAGTGGAGGGGAAGGGGAGGCGGGGGCGCAGGAGGAGTGGGAGGCGGAGGGGAAAGTAGAGAGGGAGGGGAGGGGAGAGGGAGGGGGGAGGGGAATTCTGTTGCATGAGAATCGCCTCACCACCATAATCTATTTTCCCTGTCTCGTGTTTTACCTTCTCCAGGTATGGTCCTCTAACCTCCTCCTCCTCCTCTTCCTCTTTCTTCTCCTCCTCCTCCCGCTCCTCTTTTTTTCTGCTTCTCCATCTGCCCCTCTTTCCCTACTTCTACACTTCCTCTTCTGTCTCTTCTTCAACATTATTTTCCTTGTTCCTCTTTATTCTCCTCCCTCTTCCCTTCCTCGTCCTTCTCCTCATCCCACTTCCCTTACTCCTCCCCACCCTTCTCCAGCTCCTCCTCCTCCTCCTTCCGCTCTTCTTCCTCCTTCCTATTTTGCATTTTCCTACCCCGATTACTCTTCTCCCTCCGTCTTCTCTTCGCTCATTCCCTTTTTCTTCCATTAGCGGATACATTTCTTTCCCTTTCGTTTCCTTTTATTTTCCTTCATTGTTGCTTCTTCCAAAGTGGCGACCTCTCCTTTCCAGCACCGCATTATTCTGTTTTATCTTATCCCATATGTTTGTTTTGTTATCTTAAAAATCTTCATTTATTCATTCCTTTAATTTTTTTTGTTAATCTATTTATCTATTTCTTCTTCTCTTTCTCGGACACTCGTTCGTTCATCTCCTTTTGTCGACAGCCTGCATTCCTCTGTGCGGCGCCTGA
>NC_134782.1:6812658-6837658 GCF_046742065.1 Oratosquilla oratoria
ATAATTGGCTCAGAGAAGGCTGTTGAACTGGCATTTACATTCTGCATCCTGGATTCTTTTTATTTATTTATCTATTTATTTATTTATTTATTTATTTATTTATTATCATGATACCCTTGCAGAATGACTTTTTTTGTAGTTTGGGTTTTTTTATTTAAATTTTACTTTTTCATTTTTACTTCAGATTTCTTTTAATTTTTTCTTCTTTTCCTTGTCTTCTTTTTCTTCTTCTTCTGAATTTTTTTCTTTAACTTTATTGTCATTTGTTTTCCTTGACCCGCTTTCTCAGCTCTCTCATCACGTCGATTTTTTTTACCCTTTTCCGGGAAATTGGTCGTTTCGGTGTTACATTTTCCAGATCGCGGTCGGTCGGCCGGCCAGGAGGTCGTTTTAGGTCTTTCACACTGCCAAGTGCCACAGGCTGCTCAGGTGATAATTTACTTCTTCTCCTCCCTCCTCCTCCTCCAATTCTTCTTCTTCTTCTTCTTCTTCTTCTTCTTCTTCTTCTTCTTCTTCTTCTTCTTCTTCTTCTTCTTCTTTTATGTCTCCCTCTTCCTCTTCTTCCTCCTCTTTCTCTTCTTCATCCTCTTCTTTTACTTCTTCTTATTCTTCTTTTTCTTCTTCTTCTTCTTTTATCCTCTTCTTCCTCCTCCTTCTCTTCTTCTTCTTGTACTTCTTACCCTTCTTCTTCTTCTTCCTCTTCTTTTTCTTCCTCTTCTTCTTTTACTTCTTCCTATTCTTCTTCTTCATCCTCTTCATCTTCTTTTACTTCTTTTTCTTCCTCTCCGTTTGCTTCTTCTTCTATTTATTTTTTCCTCTTCTTTTTTTCATCTCCTTCTCCTTCCTATTCTTCCTCTTCTTCCTCTTTTTTTTTTTTTTCTTGCCAAGCAACGTATAGTACTCAGGTCCTACTTGACTGACCGTCGCCCTTTTCGCCTTCGACCTGGAGGGACCGAGGTCGAGATTAGGTATCTGAAGGCAATTTTCTCTCGTTCCCGGAGATATCAAGCACCTCCGACAGAAACAGGATTGGCTCAGAGTTTATGGATGATATGATGTCATTCACATGAAGGTCAGGCGTCGTTTTTTTTTTTTTGTAAGTTCAAATCTCTTTCTCGGCCATCCAATTCGTAGGTGTGTGTGTGCGTGTGAGAGTATGTGTGTGTGTGTGTTTGTTTATTCATCTACTCATGTACTTATCATGTATTCATTTATATATATATATTTTTTTTCAACCACATTAACTTTTTACTTTTAATTCCATGTCATCACGAACGCATTGTCAGTCTCGTTCGTGATGACATGGAATTAAAAATAAAAAGTTAATGTGGTTGAAAAAATATTAAGAACTGCACTGGGGACCATTCAGTGTGTGTGAATATATATATGTATATATATATATGTGTGTGTGTGTGTGTATATATATATATATGTGTGTGTATATATATATATATATATATATATATATATATATTCATTAAATTTATTTACTAATTTACTTCTTTATCATTATTCATTTTATATTTTAATTACTCATTCGTGTATTTATTTATTTATTCATTTATTTATTTATCTATTATATAATAATTTTTGTTTATTAATTACCTCTTTACGTATTTACTGCTAACTAGTATCGGAGGGTACTCTTCATTATCAGCACATTTCTGAGTACAGCAACCAACAGCACGAATTGTAGAGGAAACTCGGATTTTTTCCTCTTCTTCTTCTCCCTCTTCTTCTTCTCCCTCTTCTTCTTTCACTTCTTCCTATTCCTTATCTACTTCTTCCTCCTCTTGTTCTTCTTTCCCATCTTTCACTTTTTATTCCTCATCTACTTCACTTTTTATTCCTCATCTACTTCTTCCTCTTCTTCCTTTTCTTGTTTCTCTTCTTCTTTCACTTTTTATTCCTCATCTACTTTTTCCTCTTCTTCTTCCACTTACTTTTTATTCCTTATCTACTTCCTCTTCTTCTCCTTCTTTCTTTTCTTATTCTTCATCTACTTCTTCCTCTTCTTCTCCCTCTTCTTTCACTTCTTATTCCTCATCCACTTCTTCCTCTTCTTCTTCCTCTTCTTCTTCCTCTTCTCCTTTCACTTCTTATTTCTCATCTACTTCTTCCTCTTCTTCTTCTTCCTCCTCTTCTTTTACTTCTTATTCTTCATCTACTTCCTCTTCTTCTTCTTCCATTCTTTCAGTTCTTATTCCAAATATACTTCTACCTCTTCTTCTTATTCTTCCTCTTCTTCTTCCTCTACTTCTTTCACTTCTTATTCTTCGTGAACTTCCTCTTCTTTTTCTTTCACTTCTTATTCTTTATCTACTTCTTTCTTTTCTTGTTCTTCGTCTTTCCGGCAACACCACCGTTCTGGGTCTGGGTACCTGAGCGAAGTACAAAGTTTGAGGACGACCACGTCACCCTCGACTCGAACTCCAGCTTGACCCCGGAGCGAAGGTCCACCGATGAAATTGCAAGCGGCGCCGCCTCCTCCTCGACGGTCGGCAGAGAACTTATTTATTTATTCATTTATTTGTTTGTTTACTTATTCTGTCATAATATCTTTTAATCCTTGTGGATTTGTCTTTGTCTTTTATTCTTCTTTATTATTTTTCAATATTTTTCCCTCAGCGTTCCTCATGGACTCCGGAAATGTAAATTTACCCATTGATTGATTTATTTATTCATGAGGTTGATATGTCCCCTCAATAGTTCCTAAAGTGCGTAGGACAAACCTGACGACTTCGGTTACAGCTATTCAGCCCCTCCTGACGTAGGCTCACCGGATCACATGAAGGTTCGTCACCCCAGACTTCGACAGGGTGACAGTTCTTCATGTGGGCTATCCTAGGGTGACAATTCTTCATGTGGGCCATCCTGGGTTTACGATTCTTCGTTTGTATAAGTTGATTACAATAATCATAACCTTTATTCAACCTAACCTAACCTAACCTAACCTAACCTAACGTAACCTAATCTAACAAACCTAACCTAACCTAACCTAACCTAACCTAACCTAACCTAACCTAACCTAACTTAACCTAACCTAATCTTTATTCCACTGTTGATATTCGGCGTATGGGGTGACAGTTCTTCAGGTGGGATCTCATGGGGTGACGATTCTTCATGTGGGCGTTCTGGGGTGACAATTCTTCATGTGCCCCGGCTCACCTTGCCTTATTCTCTTCCCTCATCTCCTCCTTCTTCCTCCTCTTCTTCTTTCTCCTCTTGTATGGTGAAAGAATTGCCAGCTGTGTAGGACGGATCCACAGTCTCTACCACACAACGATTCATATTCGGGTGACGAATCCTGATCTTGGGGAGCTTATAGGAGGCCAAATAAGCTCCCCCACCATCCGCTCCCCTCACCCAGGACATGTAATTACACTCATCTCCTCCCACAGCCTCTCACCCACCAAGAATGCAATCCTAAAGAGCTTCTGATGATTATACTTTCATCTTTTCCGCGGGCGTGTTTCTCATCTTTTTTTATCATCATATCTCAGAAAAGTGTATTGCCAATTACCTAGTGTCCTTCAGCACTACAGTATCCATGGTTCATTATAGTTAATTACGCTTTTTAAAGCAGAATAAACAGCCGTTTCCTCCGCCAAGCTGTTGCTTATTTTTGCATTCAAGTCTCCAGACACCACCATGCCACTTCTCTCACAGGCTCTACTTATTTATTTAGTTCTTACTATAAACTCCCCTCTTCTCAGTCTTCTTCTTTCACAGACCACAGTTACACATGGAAATGACGTCATTATTTGTTTTTGTTTTATCCTGTTTCATATTATATTCTAGTTTTATATTATGTTTTTTCTTAAAAATCTCCATTTCCAAATGCTTTTCTTTATAAGATTACAGTTACAACTAAAAAAGATATATCCTTATGCCAAGTTTGTAATTATACCCACTTAAGTGCCTCTCCTTTCTGGCTTGATATTTAACTCACGATTTCCCTCAT
Organism: Oratosquilla oratoria; assembly: GCF_046742065.1. NCBI lineage: Eukaryota > Metazoa > Arthropoda > Malacostraca > Stomatopoda > Squillidae > Oratosquilla > Oratosquilla oratoria. The sequence continues at coordinate 6,816,623 of NC_134782.1, forward strand.
TATGATTCCTTACTCTGCAGTTTAATACTGACAGAACGCCGTTATATCTAATTGTCGAGTGACGCCCACAATATCTGACGTGTACCCCATATTTATGCATTGCTGTTCTTCAGCCTCCCGGTGACCACACTTTGACAGTGAATTATATCACTAAGCATCCACTAACTACCACTACACTTGGTCTTGTGAAGCTGTGTGGTCCCTTAGTGGACCACACGTTGTGGACCACAGCCTGAAGACTTGTCTTCATTCCAGCTTTCAGTTCGATGTTACGAAGTTTCGGGGACCCTGTCGCCATCGTTCCCGCCACGGGCGAAGAGTCTCGATAAGGAGATCGTGATTCTTCCAGTGACGATTCCTAGAAGGGTTCTACCCCATCTACTCCAACCCTGGAACCTGGAATTAACTTCTGGACACTTGCACGCGATGCCTACCCCCACCTCCCTCCCCACCATCCAGTCTTCGTTCTCTCTTCTTCTGGAACCTTCGAAGGCCAACCGACAGAGCTTCCTGAGTTCACACGCAGTCTGATTTTCCGAAGTCGGCTTCTTGTGATCGAGCTCAAGTCAGGATTTTTCACCCTCTCTCTCCCTCTCCCTCTCTCTCTCCTCTCTTTCTCTGTCTCTCTCTCTCTCTCTCTCTCTCTCTCTCTCTCTCTCTCTCTCTCTCTCTCTCTCTCTCTCTCTCTCTCTCTCTCTCTCTCTCTCTCACGCTCTCTCTTCATCCCAACTGCTTGCTCTGTACTTTACCTTTAACCTCTTTTCAGCCGAGCGGTGACTTTAATGTTTCTCTTATGGTCAACGAAGAACAATTTCATTCAGCTTTAGCACCATCTCCACTGAATACATCTCAGTTTATCCTCTCCAACCATGTGGTGAACTTGAAGAATTTGCTTAGGCTAACGTCAGATGTTTTATTCAGTTTTAAAGAAACCTTACCTCTATTAAATGGCTGTTCGACATTTTAGTTCATATTCTGGCTTTCAGCGAGCTATTATATTTGAATCAGGAGACTGTACGAGCTGTATGCAGACGAATAAAATCGTCAGGCGGCAGCCAGGATAAACAGAATATTGCCACCCAGGACGAAGGGAGCAAAAAACGATTTCAATCTCAACTTTGCGCTTCTCGCCTGACCCTCGGTTCCTCCCCTGCCGGACCTCCCGCTGTCTTTCCCCTCCCTCCCTCCTTCCCTCCCTCCCCCTCCCTCCTTCCCTCCCTCCTTCGAACTCCACTCACACCTCCTCCCTTCCCCCGCCCTTCCCTTTATGGCCTCTGACTTTAATTACTCCCCTCCCTCCCTCCCTCCCTCCCCCTTCCCACTAGCTTTCCTCTCCAACCTGTTGTTGATGCTGATGATGTTGAGGCTGCCGCACACAACGCTCCACGCAACGCTTGCAGCTTTCAGCGAATCTTTCCTAGTTCCAGCATCCTCTGTGCATTTATAGTATTCATTTAGTTTTTTTTACCTATATAATTTCTGTCTCTGTCTCTCGGCCTGGCTTCCTCAATGCCCCCTATCTATCTCTCTGGCTCTTTCTGTCTCTGTCTATCTTTCTATGTATCTATAGCCTCCTCCCTCTCTCCTTCTTTTTATTGTTCCTCTCCTTTTGATTGCTTCTGTTTCTCCCTCTCCCACTTCTTTCTCATATTCCCCAAATATACAGTCCCTTCCCTATCCCCATCCCATCTCTCGCACCCAAAATCCTTTCATTTCCCTTCCCTTCCCTTTCCTTCCCTTCTCTTCCTTCCCCTCCCCTTCCCTTCCTTGCCCCTCCATCCCCCTACTTCCCTTCCATCCCCTTTCCTCCCCTAACCTTCTCTTCCCTCCCCTTCCCTTCCTTCCCTTCCCCTTCCCTCCCCTTTCCACCCCTTCCCTTCGCCTATCCTTCCCTTCCTTTCCCTTCCCTTCCCCCTCAGGTATCCACGCCTACCAGGTCCTCATCTCTGTCTTTACCAATCACTTGACCCTTCCTTCCAGCCTTCCCTCTCGCCCTCCACCTCGCCCTTGAAGTGACCTGAGGACCTGGCCGTGCACATCGCCCCGTGGGTCCTCTCCCTCCTTCTCCAGCAATTCCTTCAACCTCCTTCACCTTCCTCCAACGTGGCGCTTTTTCCTCCCCTCTCGTTCTCTCTCCAACACTTGTACTTATTCTATGTCATTGTTTCTTCTCTCTATCTCTCCCTCCCTCTCTCTCTATGTATATGTATATGTATATATATGTATATATATATATATATATATATATATATATATGTATGTATATATATATATATATGTATGTATATATATATAAAATATATATATATGTATATATACATGTATATATATATATATATATATATATATATATATATATATATATATATATATATATATGCGTGTGTATGTATTATATATATACATATATATACATATATATATATATATATATACATATGTGTATATATATATATTTTTCTCTTTATCTCTCTTTAATTCTACTTATATTTTCTCTCTATCAGTCCATCTATCTATGTGTGTATGTGTGCTTGTGTGTGTGTGTTTGTGTTTGTGTGTCTTCTCCTCCTCTCCTACTCCTTTTACCCTCTCCCTTTTTTGTCTCCTTCGCCTTTACATTATCGCCCTCTCCCTCCTTCCCACCTCCTTATACAGTGTGTATTACTTCCACGGGGCTCTCTGTCACTCATTTTCATCTTCATTACAATTTAATTTTTTTTAATATTGTTCCTCATTAGACTTAGCTTCATTTGTTCTGCTCATCCGTATAGCCAAGATACAGGGTTTGATTTATTCATTTATTAATATATTCGTTTATTTATTTATTTATTTATTTATTTATCTACTTATTTGTTTTGGGGAAGCTCCTGTATGCTTATTTTCATCCACCAACAGCTGCTGATGATTCCTACTGGCCCTGGCTATCCGAACACATGAAGTAAACTTCAGCTTTGGCAAACCTCCTCATGATTTTTTTTTTTTTTTTGGGGGGGGGAGGGGGGAGTAAGGGTACTTCTAGAAATCTCCTACCTTTGCCAGACAGTCAGACTGCAACTTTTTTTTTTTGGGGGGGAGTCAATTCTGGAAATCCTCCCCCCATTCCTTCTCGTAGTTACCATGCAGTGCAACCTTGATTCGGTCGTGTTCGTTGGGAGCCTCACGTCTGGAAACGCCATTCCAGTCCAGTCCAGTTCAGTCCAAGATTTTTTTTTTTTTTTTTTTTTTTTTTTGCGACGACCGGAGCAGTCCTTCTTGCTTCCCTCCACTTCTTTCATCTAACTCAAAGTCCTATACCTCCTTCTCTTTGCCTCTTCTTCATTATCGTCATCATCATCACTATCACCATCATCATTATCATCATCATAATCATCGTTCTTATTCATCTCTCCCTCCTCATTAACCTCCGCCTCATCCTCATTCTCTTCCTCTTCGTCTCCCTCCTCCTCTTCCTCCTCCTCTTCCACCCGTCCTCTCTACGGCAAATATCATCACAGTCATCGGCCCTTATGCTATGACTACCCTCCTCTACCCCTCCCTCCCCCTCCACCTTCATTTCCTACCCCCCTCCCTCCCCTCCATCTCGATTTCTACCACCTGCTCCAACTTGCACTTCACCCCCTCTCCCTCCTCCTCTTACCCCTTCCCCTCCTACTCCTCTCCCTCCTTCTCTTATCTCATCCCCTCCTCCTCCTCTCTCTTCCTCCTCCCCCTCTTCTTCCTCCTCTCACCTCCTCCTCATCTTTCATCTATCTCTCCTCTTCTCCTCTCTCCTCCTCTTCTTCCTCCTTCATGTCTTCTTCCTCTTACTCCGCCATCTCCTCCTCGCCCTCCCCTTCTTTCCTCCTTCAACTCCCCCCTTCCTCCCCCTTCCTCTCCCTTTACTCCCTCCTCCACCTCACCCTTCCTTCCCCCTCTCTGTCCTCCTCCCTCTCTCTCCTTATCACCTCTCCCTCCTCCTCCCCTCCCATTCTTCCTTGCCCTTCTTCTCTTCCTCCACCTCCTCCCTCCACTCTCCCTCCTCGTTGGAGGACGCGCGGTCTCTCCTTCTAGAGCGAATTGCTCCTTCATTAACGACAAATTTTGTTTTACTGAACGACCACTAGACGGTTTGTTTACCTCTGATTGGCTCACACACGAACGCAAGCCCGCATGAGACTCTGTCTTATCCCATTTCAGTCTTTTCCTGAAATCTTCAGTCATTTTATAAATTACGCGATGTTTTAACACTACTCTCCTTGCCTAGTACCTGCATCGTACAGTGTATTGACCGCATTATTGTTACAGTGTCAGTGTTTTAAGGCCTTGATGAACACCCCTACGGACCGGAGTCATGTAGCGTTCTTTTATGATTGAAGACTTATCTCCTTCGAGAAAAGAAGGCTGATCATTTTTTTCTTCTATATCTTCGTTCTTCTGCCGCCCTCCTTAAATCTCTCCTCGAAGTACTCAACCTCTTCGGCACTGCGTTGTCTTCCCACAAGGTAGATCCTCGGGTCTGTACAGTATTTCGGTCACGGCGAAAGACATTTTCTTCGTAAGAAAATATATCAAGTCCTCAACAATGAAGACTAGATTGTACAGCCTCGCAGAAAAGCTCAAACACAATTATGTATTGTCTTCAGTGACATGTTTCCGACCAAACTGCTGTTTCTTAGTGTTTAGTACAATTGCGGTATTGTCGTATGCTGTTCCTTAATGTTTAGTTCCATTTCTGTAGTATCATATTATTAGTATTACATGTTCCAGCATGGAGATACGAAAATAAAAAAAATAGGCGATAATGAGGTGCCTGTATTATCATGTAGCAAATGGAAATATGAAGAAATAATAAGATGTCGGTATGGTCACAGAGAATTTAAGTATAATAAAGATAAGTTTCTGTATAATTATATAGCAACGAGCAAACCCAAGCGCCGGCAAGCCACAGATGGTAACGTAAAGGGTGCTTTCAGTTAGTTTCTTATTTTTTCAAATTGTATCGACGAGGACATGGGAAGGTACTTTTGGTGGCGATTGTACGAAGTGTCAATCGGAGCAACATGACAGTAAAAAAAAAAAAAAAAAAAAAAAAAAGAGAAGGAGAGAGAGATGGGAGGGAGGGAGGGAGAGAGACTGTTCTCCTGTTCACCACATCAACGAACAGAACATTGTGTTCCGAAAATCGTTATTCATATGGTTCTGAAGAACACACTGTAGAGGTCGAGAGGTGGTATGGATTGCTCCGACGCCTATGTTTAATTCATTGCGTTCAACTCCGTCGCTGCTGGCCGCACATACAAATGGCCTCAGATTTATCCTCCTCGCCTTGCCTGGAGAGGGATTGATATTAATACTTATAACAAGAGATATAGGAACTCCTACACTTATAAGGAATATGAAGTCTTACAATTGTTACAGAAGGATTGTGAAGTCCTACATTTATTACTAGTGGAATATAAAATCAACACATGTTACAGATGGAATAGGACTCTTTTACACTTGTTACAGGAGTAAAACTCTATTACATTTCTTACAGATGGAATATGAACTCTTATGCACTTGTTACAGAAGGAGTAGAACTCTGATACACTTGTTACAAATGGAGTAGAACTCTTATACTTGTTACAGGAGGAATAGAACTCTTATGCACTTGTTACAGGAGTAGAACTCTTATGTACATATTACAGAACTACTGTAAAATCTTACACTTATTACAGAAGCGATATGAACCCTTATCTACCTATGACAAAAAGGAATATGAATTCTTACACATATTACAAAAAGGAACATGAAGTCTTAAACCTTTGTAACAGAGCGCATAAGAACTCTTACACTCATCACAGGAGTATGAACTCGTATCCATTTGTTACAAATGGAATATGAACTCTTATACCTGTTGTAGAAGGATTATAAACTCTTACACTTAATATGGAAGGAGTATGAACGCTTATGCATTTGTTACAGAGGGAGTATGAAATATTACACTTGTTACAGAGGGATTATGAACTCATACATTTATTACAGAATGAATACGAACTTTGATGCATTTGTTACAGAGGAAGTATGAAATCTTACACTTATTACAAAGGGGTTATGAACTCTTATACACTTATTATTAAATGAATACGAACTCTGATGCATTTGTTAAAGAGGGAGTATGAAATCATAAACTTATTACAGAGAAGTTATGAACTCTTATACATTTATTGCAGAATGAATACGAACTCTGATGTATTTGTTACAGAGGGAATATGAATTCTTATGCATTTATTACAGAAGGAGTCACCCGGGACTCTGAGGACGCGAGACCTGTCCGCTTCCGATGACGCCACGCCCGCTCAAGAGGTCGTCAATTGGGACCTCGGTCTGTCTATCGAAAGAAACACCAAATGTGAGGACTGAGCCTTTAATCAGAGCTGTAACAAGTGAAATGTCGTACTCATAAAGGCTTCGTCCTTGCATGTTTTTTTCTTTATAGACGTGTCGACAATGCCACTCACAAATAGGTCGGTTTGTGTCAAAGGAGATGGCGTCAGACCGGTTTTATGGGCTGTTTAGGCTTCTGCGAGCTCATAGATTAAAGAAAAAAAAAGTGGAATGGGCGTGGTCTCTGTAGGTTGTAAAACCATAAGCATGGACTACAGGATTTTTTTTTTTTTTCTCTCCTTTTTATGACACCTGACAGGTGTGGTTCTCAGCTTTGACTTAAGTGGGAGCTAGTTCACGTGAAAAAGTCCTCTTTATTTTGTTTCTGTGTGTGTACGTGTGTGTGTATGTGTATGTGTGTAAGGATACGCCCGTGTTTATTTACCTAATTGTAGTATACATAAAAGGACCAATGCTCGTAGGATCTCTTATTCTCCATTTATCATATCTCGTTTTGAATTAATTTATGCTTCCAGCTTGAGCTATCTTCCAAGCTATTCTCAAATTACGTATCTGCACGGAAGCCTATTTCTTCACATCCTTCAGAGATATGTGTGTGTGTGTGCCTGTGTGCGTGTGTGTGTTCTCTTTGTCTTCCCTTGATTCGGTCGTGCATTGCATTCCTTTCACATACATACACACATACATACATACATACATACATACATACATACATACATACTTATATACATGCATATATACATACATACATACATACATATATACATACGAGCATACGTACATACATACAGACATGCACATATACACATATACAAACATATGTATGAGCATACGTACATACATACATACATACATACACACAGACATACGTACATATATACATACGTACGAATATGCATACATACAAACATACATACAAATACCAAAAGGCCCTTTTCCCTTTACAAAGGAGGTGACCCAATCAAACCATACACCCACTCTACACCCCCAATCTAAAAACCCATTCTTCTTACTTACCATCTTAGCACCTCGTGGATGACGGGTCATCCCTTATCCCGCCACACAGCTCGAGTCCAATAAGCAATGCAGCAAGACGCAGCGCTTCTGCAGCAGATCATAAATCAAGCGGGGACTGTGATGAATGATAAGCGAGTTGCATATCACGTGGCTTGGGACTTCAGCCGCATATATCACCTCATCACGCATGCTGCCCCGTCACACTCTACTGCCCAGGGGGTACGCAGGGAGACGTTGTACGGAAGCTCCTACAATCACCGTAAGATGTGCTATCTTTAACGAACATATTTTTTTTTTTCTCTTGGGACACCCTGTGAGGTATTGACTACATGATTTATGTAGCTGATCATTTAACCCCTTCCATACAATGGTGCCTACGTAGGCGTCATCAGGCGCGATGTGGCTATATGAGGATGCTGGTGTTCACGTCTTGATTATATTCATTTTGTTGTTGCAGGACCCACATATTACGTGAACTGGCCTGATCATATTTTCTGTGGTTATTAATATCCAGAGTGAAAGAGAACAAGTAATACACCTGTAGCTTTATATTCTATAACATGAGTATTGTGATGCATCATCGAATCATCGTACATCAGGCACCTGATGCTGCCCCACGAGAATTTGACTCGTATTGAAGGGGTTAAGGACTTCAGTGGTACCCCAACGGAACAGAGCCACAAAGTATTGCTCTATAATTGGGAACTCGTGTACATAAAAAAGAAAAAGAAAAATCCTAATTATAGCTTGACCCTTACTTTATCCTAATTCAGTTGATAAGAACGTTTGCAATAAATAGGGAAAAGACTAACTAATAAATAAATATATTGATAAGGAAATACAGTAAATAGGTATATAGATATATAAATGAATAAATAAATAGATAAGTAGATTAATGATGAGATAAAACTAAATGAATAAATCAATACCAAGTCTGCCTAAGTCGACAAGAAAGTTTTCAATAAGTAAACAAAGAATGAATTAATGAATAAGTAAATGAATTAATAAGTAGATTAATGAATAAATCAAGTCAGATAGATAAATCCCAAGGTTAGCTTGATTCTAGTTCTGCTCTTGATATAGTCCGCAAGAGCGTCGGCCTCAGTAATGAGCACTTTCTCTATTTATCTCTCTCCCTCTCACTCTCTCTCTCTCTCTCTCTCTCTCTCTCTCTCTCTCTCTCTCTCTCTCTCTCTCTCTCTCTCTCTCTCTCTCTCTCTCTCTCTCCCATCCCCCCTCTCTCTCTCTCTCTCTCTCTCTCTCTCTCTCTCTCTCTCTCTCTCTCTCTCTCTCTCTCTCTCTCTCTCTCTCTCTCTCTCTCTCCATCCCTCTCTCTCTCTCACTCTCTCTCTTTCTCTCTCTCTCTTCCTTTCTCTCTCTATCTCTCTCTCCCTCTCTCTCTATCTCTCTCTCCCTCTCTCTCTCTCTCTCTCTCTCTCTCTCTCTCTCTCTCTCTCTCTCTCTCTCTCTCTCTCTCTCTCTCTCTCTCTCTCTCTCTCTCTCTCTGAACTTTCTGACGTACCCTAGTGACGTCAGCATCTTCTGGAGCCGTCGCCCTCAGCCTCGCGGCACCACTTCCCTTTGCGACGGTGTTCTCAGGGACAGAAGCGCTGGTTATCACTGCAGAAGGGGACCCCACGGAGATGAATAGAATCGTCTGGAGGGATCCAGAACAAGAGAATAAAGTGCCACACGGAACGGAGGGGGTTAGTCCGAAGAAAGCCTCTGGCTTGTTTCACACATATCGACTTTTCGCCGTGCGCCGTCCAAGACACGACGTCGTGCTCTCGAATAACTATGGCTCTCTATGGATACGTTCACACGTGGTCGTGACGTGTGAACGCGTCCATAGGTACCCATGGTTAGCACAACGTCGTGTCGTGGACGGCGCATGGTGAAAAGTCGATACGTGTGAAACGAGCCTATAGCTACACTGCTGAGACGTAGAGAAGTGATGTGTGTACTGCACTTATTCGATCAGCTAGAATTGTTATTTATTATTATTATTATTATCATTATTATTATTATTATTATTATTATTATTATCACTATTAGTAGTAGTAGTAGTAGTATCATTAGTATTAGCATTATTATTGTTATTATTACTATTATTATTATTATTATTATTATTATTAACAGTAATATTACTATTGTTATTTATTCATTTACTTATTCTGATTTTCATTTATTATTAGTTGTATGTCATTTTATTATCATGATGCATTTATTTATGTATTTTATTTGTTATCATTATTATAGTTTTTATTTATTATTTTATTATTATGCGCGATATCATCTCCAGGTAAAGAAACGCCAGTTATCGTAAAGAAATAAATTAATAAATATATAAGTAAGAAATTAGTTAATAAATAACAAAAATAAACGAATAAACGAATCAACAAAATAAAATTATGATAGTAATGATAATAAATAGAATACAATAGCACACTAAAAATGTGTAAATGTATAAATGAATGATTAATAAATAGAAAAATACATGAATAAACAAATGAATGAAATAGAATTATAATGAAAATGCTAGTAAATAAAACACAATAGCACACTCAAAAAAAAAAAAGAAAAAAAAAAAGACACGGCCACACTCACAAGCGCGACAGCCTTTTGCCAACAGGTGCGACGCAGCTGAGCTCCTTGTAAACATGGTTACCCACAGAGGGACGTAATCTTGTTGATTACAGGAGTGCTAACCAAGAGCTAACTAAGAATTTAGTGAGAGGGAAGTATACAAATTAGAGGTTTGGCTCTACCTGAAAGAAGAGGAAATCACATAGCATTATATATACATATATATATATATATATATATATATATATATATATATATATATATATATTTATACGAATATACCGTATGTACACAGACATGACAGAATTGAATAGACACCAAGAAAAATGCATTTCTGCTCTTATTTAATACTTAATGTTATTCAAATTTACCTAATATGTTTTATTTACCGAGATTTATGTTTCAGATTATATACAAGATTAATCAAGCATGCCACGAACAATTTTTTAGAATTATTCCAATCAATGTCTCTTGCAGTTCTCTGCTAGATAGAAACATTATTGAATCCAGTTTGATTAAACATTCCTTTAATAATATTATGAACGTAGGTTTAGGTGTATATAAATTTGATAATTTTATTGTTAAGAAAATTGTTGATTATGTAGCAGCTCACGGTATGTCCCCACCTTGATATACTCAAAAAAATTATCTTGTGTGACCTCACATATTCCTGTCTTGTCCACTTCTTTTTTGTATATATGTTCCCATCTTTTATCATTCTGTATTCCTTGAAAATGTCTGAATAGACGAAAACGTTCGGATCACATATATATACGTATATATATATATACATATATATATATATATAATATATATAATATATATGTATACATATATGAAGAAACAAGCAGCAATCATATCCAAAGAGTTGTTGTGTCAAAGTAAAATCTGAAGAACAAAGAGGCAGGTGAAGTTAAAATTAATCAGCATTCGTTCGTGAGCGGTGACGTTCCCAGATATAAAAAGAATCCAGGCTGCGCGCCTCTGGTCCTTATGGGTGTCAGCAAAGTCCATGAAATATTGACTGAAGAAAGCATTCAGTTGGTACAGCATACAGGGAGGAAGGAGAGATGGTTGGACTGAAATATATATATATATATTATATATATATATATATATATATATATATATATAAAATATATATGTATATATATAAATATATATATATATATATATATATACGTATATATATATATATATACATATATATATATATATATATATATATATATATATATATATATATATATATATATATATATATATAAGCGCAGGTGTCTTGATGTTGATGTGGCTCATCTTCATAATAAATAAAATAAAATTGATAAATAAATAAATAAGAATGATAATAGAATGTTGACGAAGAGAAACCCTTTTTGCTTCATTACAAAGTCGAAATCAGAATGACCTCATATTTCGTCTACCAGAACGACATCCTTTGGGAAACCTTTAGCGCTGTTAAAAGTCCCAGGCATGCATGGATGGTATTTTTTTTTTTTTTCCGGTCGGACGGACCAGGCGATTCTGTCCAAACTCGACCAGAAAGACGACTTTATTCAGCTGAGGGGAAACCCACCCGCCCGGTTATCCACCCATTATTTCAGAATCCCTCCCTCTATGCCGACCGGCGGTTCTCCTGTGGTTTTATTATAATTCATTTATTTTTCTGTTGTTGTTTTTTTTCATGTTTCTGTTGGCCAGCCGGCTATCCGCCCAATATTGCAGAGTCCCTCCCTCTATGCCGGCTGGCGGTTCTCCTGTGTTTTATAATTTATCTATTATTTTTTTGTTGTTGTTGGCCAGCCGGCTATCCGCCCATTATTACAGAGTCCCTCCCTCTATGCCGGCTGGCGGTTCTCCTGTGGTCTTATTATCATTTATTTATTGTTATTTTTTTTTTCTATGGACCAGCCGGCTATCCGCCCTATGCCGGCTGGCGGTTCTCCTGTGTTTTATATATTTTTTTTCTATTGGCGAGCCGGCTATCCGCCCATTATCACAGAGTCCCTGCCTCTATGCCGGCTGGTGGTTCTCCTGTGTTTTGTAATTTTTTTTTTTTTTTTATTTGGCCAGCCGCCTATCCACCCATTATTACAGAGTCCCACCCTCTATGCCGGCTGGCGGTTCTCCTGTGGTCTTATTATCATTTATTTATTGTTATTATTTTTTTTCTATGGACCAGCCGGCTATACGCCCATTATATATTACAGAGTTCCTCCCTCTATGCCGGCTGGCGGTTCTCCTGTGTTTTGTTATTTATTTATTTGTTTATTATTATTTTTCTTTTTCTTTTTTTTCTTCTTTTTGGCCAGCCAGCTATCCGCCCATTATTTCAGAATCCCTCCCTCTATGCTGGCTGGCGTTTCATCCGTGTTTTTATCATGAATTTTATTTTTCCGTTTTTCTTTTTTTATTATGTTTCTATTTGCCAGCCGGCTATCCGCCCATTATTACAGAATCCCTCCCTCTATGCCGGCTGGCGTTTCCCCCGTGTTTTTAATATTATATATATATTTTTCCGGCCGGTTCTCCGTCCTGATATTTGTGTTTTCCTCCCTCCTTGTCTATATGCGTCCTCCCTTTGTGTCCCCTCCAGCCGGCTCTTCTTTCCCGTTGTCCCGCCCTCTTCGCCGGCTGGCATGGCGCTGTGATCCTGTGTCCGCTGTCCTCCAAGTGTCTAAAATGTCCCCCCAACTCCCACTGGACCGGAGTCCCGAGGGCCACTTGTCCGTTGCACCGAGGAGGACATCCGAGATTGACCTCCGGAGCCTCGCATGACCTGGCCAGGTTCCTCTTCAGGCACAGGTCATTGTGCGCTTAGTGTATACGTATATATATATATATATATATATATATATATATATATATATATACATATACATATATATATATATATATATATGTATATATATATATGTACCTATATATATATATAAACATATATATATATATATATATATATATATATATATGTATTTATATATATATATATGAGAGAGTGGGTAGAGGAAGAACAATCGAAGAAGGGCTGGACCTCCTTTATTGCTTACTGAAGAAGACCGAGTCGGTCGAAACGTATAAGCAATAAAGGAGTTGCAGCCCATCTACTCTTGTTCTTCCTCCGCCCACACTCTCATCTGTCAAATCCCTTCCTTCAATATATACATATACATACATATACATATATATATATATATATACATATATACATATATATATATATATATATATATACATATATACATATATATATATATATATATATATATATATATATATATATATATATGTGTGGGTGTGGGTGTGGGTGTGAGAACCTCTCGCAAGAAGAAAGTAGAAAAAACACGAATAACATATCCACAGACAGAAGAAGAAGAAACGAATAAAAGACGAATGAGAGTTGAGAAACGTGTTGGAGAATCCCGAATGGGAGAAAGTATTAAGAATGGACAAATTGAATTTTAAAAGATACGTAGAGGAAAGAGATACATGAGTACACAATTGCATACGGCAGTGTTTTTCAACCAGGGGGCAACGGACACCCAGGGGCCCGTAGAAACCTACCTGGGGGTCCGCCGGATGGGGAGTTCAACATGTTACAGTTAATCTCGCCATGTCTCTTTTTTTTATAATTCATGATTACACAATGTTTGCACAATAAAAATCAACTTGATCATAAATACCAATTCCTGTGAAAAGACAATTTTTTATTTGCAATTCTTACAAATGTAAAATGACTATATCCTATCTAACTCCGTACCAAAAGATCCCCTGAATATAAATGTCGACGTACTAAGGAGTCCACAAAATCAACAGTCAGATAGCTGAAGACGGAGAAACTATATATGATACTTTTGAGGAACTGTAAATACATTGATAAGAACATAAAAATGGAGGAGACTGCAAGAGACCCTAAGGCCTACACTAGGTAGTTCCATATCCTTTACCACCTATCATCCCCATCCATAAAGTTTTCTAAGCTTCTCTTAAACAACCAATAGTTTCAGCCCTCATTACATGATTACTAAGTTTATTCCATTCATTAACCACTCTGTTGGTAAACCAGTTCTTGCCTAGATACATTTATATATGTACCCCCTAAATATACACGTTCTGTTTTTTCATTAGTCATCATTAGGTTTAAGAAGGAAATAAGCAAGAACTGGTTTACCAACAGAGTCGTTAACGAGTGGAATAGACTTAGTAACCACGTAGTGAGCGCTGAAATAATTGGTTGCTTTAAGAGAAGATGAGATAACTTTATGGATATGGATGGCAGGAGGTAAGGGACATGGAGCTGCCTAGTGTAGGCCTTATAGTCTTTTACAGTCTCCTCCATTCTTATGTTCTTCTGTTCTTAAGACCCAACTTTAGGCAAATATTCTGGATTATACATTTATAATTAGAAATATATCTTCAGATGATCATTCATATAATCTCTTGTATTCGAATATTAGACTCATATAGTATTCGAATCCTGCAATTTCCTTGAGGTGCAAGTAAGAACCTAAGAACGGAGGAAATTGCAAGAGACCATAAAGCCTACAAAAGGCAGTTCCGTGTCCCTTACCAATTGACATTCCTGTCTATAAAGTCATCTCATCTTCTCTTAAAATAATCAAATGTTTCAGCGCTCACAACTACGTGGTTACTATGTTTGTAGTAAATGAAGAGGAGCAAGCAAGAGATGATTATGTATGTATTCGATTAGGGAACTGCGGGATGCTTCGTGTAATTTGTTCAGTCGAAGAAGAGGTGGATTTTATTCCGTTAATGAAGGAAGAGCTGACAATCCTAATCAGTCACGACCCCATTTTATTCCGAGTCCGTCCACACTCCCCAAGCCAATTAGAATACAATATTGTATATACCCGTATATAGGCTGACCTTGACAGTACCAGTGAGCTCCTTTAACCTGCCTCCTGTAGCCCACATTCTTCATTGCTGTTGCTACAAGAATATCAGGACTTCATTCACCAAGTATACCACTTATAATTCAAAGCCTTATGTAAATGAAAACTTGACAATTTCTCTCTCTCTCTCTCTCTCTCTCTCTCTCTCTCTCTCTCTCTCTCTCTCTCTCTCTCTCTCTCTCTCTCTCTCTCTCTTCAGTTTGCATGGATCTTCGTTCGCACGTGTTTACATTGCTGAAGTATCGCTTTCCTAACGGCACTCCTTTTTGTCTCATATGTACCTATAATGTATAATAGTTTCAGTTTTGTTCCTTATTATATCTTCCTCCATTTATTCAAATTTATTTTATTAATTATATTCTTAACATTATAGATAAGACAAAAGGGTTGTCGTTGGAAAAACAATACGTCAGCGACGTTAACACTAACGAACATAGATGCACGCAGATTTGAGACAAAAAAAAATTATCATTAATTCTTCATTCACAAGGTACTTGTCGATTTCAAGTAGAATACATAATGGATAAGGTTTTGTTCTTCGTGTAGAAACGAAAGGAAAGAAATTCAGGCAGCATAGGAGATAGGCCTAGGGTAAAGGAGCAACCGTAATCAGGCATGAATAAAAGCAAAATTGCGGTATCTAAATCTTCGCTCCCATAAGATATTTTAAGTAGTTCCTCTGACCATTTTGGGGTATTTTTGTACAAAAAAGAATGAAGACTATTTATTTGCTATGATATACAGAATTATGGACAGCATTGCAATATTTGACTACGGTAGGCCTACTAGTAATGCTTAAAAGCTGGGATCACATTATACACGAGGTATATGCAAAAAATCAGTTTTTTTTTGTTTTTTTTTTTTACAAAAAAAATCCAGGGTCGCACTTTACATGAAGTCGACTTATACACGAATATGTACTGTATGTAATGTACGTCACAAGTTCAAGAGAGACGAGTCGTACCTAACAAGGAAATAAGACTAAATAAGGAGCGAACTCGAAAGTGGGGAGGGGGGTGGGAATAACCTCTCCCCTCGTGACGCGGGCGGTCGAGGGGAAGGTGGGGGTGGAGGTGGGGAGACCCACGCTCGCGAGTGGGTATGTGGGGGACCCACGCTTGCCCGAAGTACACGACCCAAGCGAGTGTTCGTCAGGGCTAAATAATGCTTATTAGATCCCATTTGCTCTTCGTACAACTCTCTCCCCCCCTTACCCCTTACCCCCTCTCCCGCTCACCCCCATGGGGGAATGGACGAGCGATCACTGCCCCCGTACCCCCAAATTGTGGAGCTGGAGTGAGACGGGGGTGGGTGGGGGAGGAGGAGGGGGGTTACGAGTTATGAGGTCCGACTTGGCCCGCCTCGTGTTGGTGCGACATTGACATTGCAGAAGAAAGATCGTAGTCCACGATCTGTGTGCTTGTGTGTGTGTGACAGAGAATGGTAGGGAGGGGGAGTCTCATTAGTAGAAAGAACATCAGAAGAAGGAATGTAGTTTGTACTGGTAAAAGGATATAAGATGTTACATGTGTATATATATATAATATATATGTATATGATATATATATATAATATATATATATATATGTGTGTGTGTGTGTGTGTGTGTGTGTGTGTGTGTGTGTGTGTGTGTGTGTGTGTGTGTGTGTGTGTGTGTGTGTGTGTGTGTGTGTGTGTGTGTGTGTGTGTGTGTGTGTGTGTGTGTATATATATATATAATATATATATATATATATATATATATGTATATATAGTCACAGTATGATAGAAGTGTCATCATTTCTCTATGAACAGATTTTTCCTCTATTACAGACAAAATGATGTGTGGCTCTGGTCCGTAGGGGCGCCCCATATAGACCCTAGAATATCAACTGCAAGTTACGTTGCCACAATATCATACAGCCAATACCCCAGACGGGGAGAAATAAACTGACGCAGCCCGAAGGGATTTCTCCCCGTCTTCTCATTTTCTGCATGAGGGGACGGCGACGGGAGGGTCGCCGAATTAATGAAGCGGCCTTGCTGTGCATGTGCTGTGTCTTGCGACACTGCTTCTGACCCAGGGCAGTGGACAAGATGCAGGGATGATCCGTCATCCAGGAGGTGCCAAGATAATAGGGAGGGAAGAGGGTGGAGGGGAGGGGAGTATGTAGGGGATGGAATGGGTGGGAGTGGTTTCTATGCCTTTTTCTTTTGACTACCTCCTGTGTAAGGGGATTAAAGCCTTTTGTATATGTATGTATGTATGTAAATATATATGTATACATATATATATATATATATGTATATATATGTGTGTATATATATACATATATATATATATATATATACATATACATATACACATACATATACATATACATATATACATATATATATATACATATATGTATGTATGTGTGTATGTATATATAGACAGATAGTGGGATAGGAATAGTAACCTGGATAGTTACCCCAAACTCACTAGCCATTTCGAGGTCCATCGCTGAACAAAAGTGAACTCTGTCACGTCACTCCTGCAAACTTCTCTCTCATCCCTGGACATACAAGGCGAGTGTGGGCCTTGGACATTCATCACGTGAGGAACAAAAGGAAAGCGTCGAGGACGTGTTGGGTGTGAAGCATTACCTTGTGTTTATTCAACTTCGCCCCTGCTCTTCATTTGCATCTTTAGGTCGTATGTCATCTTCCTCCAGACACTCTTCAAGAATTTCTATTTTTGATAAATATACCTACTTAAGTTCGTAGCCCTCTGGAAACCATACGACATCTATCATGCATATATATGTATATATATATATATATATAAATATATATATATATAAATATATGTATATATATATTTATATATATATATATATATATATATATATATATATATATATATATATATATATACATGATTTCAACACTTTATGGACTTTAGTGACACCCCTTCGGACCAGCGTCGGTCGATTTTATTCAATTGATGGGAAGACAAAACGAGAACTCGCTCGATTGAGGTCCCGAATCTACCCTCTCTGGCTGAATAAAATCACTTGGAGGCACTACCCAGAGTCATGTTTTGAAAGTGCGTCTATCTAGTCGCGTCGAAGATCCACAGTGTCGCTATCATGGGCGAATTCCCTTGAGATAGTTGTTTACAAACGCGCGCTCGCTTCACCTTTGTTTATGTGCGAAGGAGATGACAAAGGTTGAAAAGGTCTAGGATCCATTGCTGTAACTCTCGCTCTCTTTCTCTCTCTCTCTCTCTCTCTCTCTCTCTCTCTCTCTCTCTCTCTCTCTCTCTCTCTCTCTCTCTCTCTCTCTCTCTCTCTCTCTTTCTCTCTTTTCGGGTCGGTGAAGCCGCACCCAAAAAATGTCACCCCCCGTCGAGTTTGTTTAGTGATATGTGATTCGGCTGAGGGAAGACCGCGGGATAGACCGGGGGTGGGGGAGGATCTTGATCAATCAGGACGCCGTTTGTATCAAGATTTATCTGAATAGAATCGTCTGGAGTTAAACAAAACAAAGTCTGGGTGAAGATTTTTTTTTTTTTTTTTTTTTTTTTTTTTTACCGACCTTGTTATGGACCGAAAGGTCAATCAACTTCCACGCCTCGCACCTTTTGTCTTTAGTTCGATTCCTCTCGGTCATAGGCTCTTCTAAGGTTCCTTTTAAGCTTTGCATATATCATCTCTGACTTTTCTGACAGTATCACTGGAAAGACGCATTGGGTCAGAAGTCTCCTTGACTTGTTCATCGATGTCTTGTAAAACAGAGTTCGAGCGCTAAAAGGCGAAGACTTTCTTGTTCTTCGACCAAAAACCCCTTCGACACCTCTTGGGTCGTTGTCCTCGCGTAAGCTGGCTCCTTCGTGCATAATTTTGACAGTTGACAGCAAATCGTTTTATGCAAATGAGGGGAATCCCCGAACTCCTTAAAGAGTGAAAGGTCAAGGGGAGAGAATGAAGGGTAACTATTTGTTGCAACTGGGCCTTGTTAGGCCGTCCAATTTGCGCGTACGTTTCGGACGAGTTCTGTGGAACAAAGCTTCCTAGACGCGAGCACACACACACAAACACAGAGAGAGAGAGAGAGAGAGAGAGAGAGTGGGGAGATAAGCGATTTGCATAAACCCTGGGGAGAGAGGGAGGAGGAGGAAGAGTAGGAGGAGAAGGAGTATGAAAAAAGGAGGAGGGGGAGGAAGAGAAGGAGGAGGAGAATGAGGAGGAGGAGGAGGACGTCCAGATGGAGAGGGGGCGTGGACGGGCGGAGCTATGTGCGGGGATAGAGGAGGAGGAGGAGGAAAAAGAGGAGTAGGAAGGCGCGTGAGGAACCCACAAATGAAATGAGCCTGGAATAATACTTTGTGCCACTCAGCGCCATTTCTCGTGGGGGGTCTAGGGTGCTTGGGAGCGGAGGTGTGTCTATACGCAGCCACATACGCATGCACGCACACACGCACGCACGCCTTCATGCCCTCATGCACACTCACCCACGCGCGTAAATGGATTCAAAGCAATTTTCGATAAGTACAGACGTAGAGACGGGGTCTTGTAAGCATATTTCCAATCCTGTGTATTGCAATTAGATGAAGAAGTAAACGCAGTGAGAGAGAGAGAGAAGAGGGAAAGGGAGGGGCACAGTGAGAAATGGTTAGGCATGTAGGTAGTTTGGTAGGTAGGCAGGCAGGCACGTCGGTTGGTATGCAAATAGGTGGGTGGGTGGGTGTTCGATCAGGACTGGACTAAGAGATTACACTGCATTCCAGAGCCACTGAAGAAAGGGCAGTTCACACGAGAACCATGAGCCAGCTCCTCTTGGGTCTCATTCTCAACATTGTACTGGGGAAAAAATAAATAGATAAATAAAAAAATAAAATTAATTGATAAAATATTTTTTACAAAATAAAAAGAAATACAATAAGAATTAAATCAAAATAAAAAAGTGAAATAAAATTAAATATAAATAAGGGAAATTAGAAAAAAAGAAACTGATTTTCCTCTAAATCCAGGGGTTTTCAACGTGTTTCTTCATGTAGTGCTGTTCTTTAGCCTCCTAAAGGAGAGACCACGTCTTCAGCACGGTACCAGTAGCCAGTACCCTCGACGTGACAGATACGATCAAACGTGACGTGACGGCGTGTGACCTGATGGTGCGTTAGGACGTGTAATCGGGAAATCACGTGATAAACGTTACGTGATGAAACTACCGAAGACGGTGGTCGTGGACGCAATGAAATTGGACGGGAGGGGGAAGGGGGTGGGAGGATCGGTGGGGCTTGGGGGGGGGGTTAGAGGGGCCGGGGGGGAGGAGTTTGACGGGACAGAGGGGGAGGCGAGATACGAAGGGGAGGGCCGGAACGTGCACGTAATACGACAGGACGTGACAGCCTCGACGGAACGAACCGTGACGTATTCTGAAGGGACGGAGGCGATGTGACGTGAAAGGTAAGAAAGAGCACGTGACATGGCGTGGCGTGACGTGGATCAAAGGCGACGAGAATGACAGTAATGATCTCTGTTAACTCGAGATTCACTGAACAGAAACCCGTAGCCCCATGATAGCTGGCAACGATCCTCGGGCTTTCCCATAAGTCTCTAGAGGATTTTTTTTTTTTTTTCTGTTTCGGGTGGTGGGATTTTTTTTTTTTTTTTTTTAACATTCTCATACTATTCACATGGAAATCTGGCAAGATCGAGGGATCCTGCGTGCGATGCAAAGTGACGTTTATCACTCTCGGTCGTGGAGTTTATATCACTCAAGGTGAATATGCAAATTAGCTGGCAGGGCGTAGAAAATGTCTAAGGGGCGTCTGAATAGGCCTTGATGTTACATAGGTTCTACCAAAAACGAAAAATAAGATAAGATAAAGTGATATCAAATAAGATAAAGTAAACAAGCAATATATATATATATATATATATATATATATATATATGTATATATATATATGTATATATATATGTGTGTGTGTGTGTGTGTGTGTGTGTGTGTGTGTGTGTGTGTGTGTGTGTGTGTGTGTGTGTGTGTGTGTGTGTGTGTGTGTGTGTGTGAAAATCCCACTGTCGGAGAAACTAGACGGACGAAGAATAGGATTAACTGTATATTTTGACCACTCTCTGTGATCCTCTTCAGCAGATAGTTACATGGTGTACAAGTAAGAGTTATA
>NC_134782.1:6857658-6862658 GCF_046742065.1 Oratosquilla oratoria
TTTTTAATCGATGTAAGCTTTATGATATTCGTCCTACAAAGTCATACGCTTCACCTGGCTGACTACAGTTGTCTGGTGTTTTCAGGGATACAGTCTTTAAATTATATTCAATATTTTCTATGATAAATTTTGGGAGTTGCATATTGGTGTCTAAACTTGAATTTAGTTTTAATTCTTAGACCAGCGAGTGCGATAGGTCAATCTATTGTATGTATGTAATATTGTATAGGTTCTATGCTTCGTTCTGAGCTGTGCATCACAGCGAATTTCATTTATGTAAGTGTAACAAAAAGTAACAAAGTATGATATATATGTTTATTGTATGTATATAATATTGTATAGATTTTATTTTTCATTCTGGTCTGTACATCACAGCAAATTTCGTTTATATAATAGATATAACAAAGTATTATGTATATGTCTGTTGAAGTAATGGAGTACAGATGAGAGGCAAAGGTAAACACAGAAAACAGTTTGTCTTTATTTCCCAGAGCTGGGCGCATTCCTCGATGCGTTCCTACATGCGTTCCTCTGGGTCCTGAGCAAAGTCATGCCAGTCAGGACACCGAGGAACGGACCGAGGAGCGCGCCCAGCTCTGATATTCCCTTACGTTTCGTTCATACCAAGACTTTCTGTCCATATTCAATGCGATAAACGTCAATACTGTACAAAGGTATCTAAACTTTACGCATGCGTACATTGTTGTATGAATAAAATATCGCACGTTTGATTCATTATTGATTCGCCATGTTTTTGTTGTGGCATAGGGAAAGGACGGGAATGTGTACGTGTGCGCAAGACCGGGGCAAAATGGTCCGTAAGGAAAGAAGCGCCGGTAAAATACAACAACAGTAACAACAGCAACCATTAGTTGCGGAGAGATGCGTTCCTCTTGTTGAACATGCCTTAACATACAAAAGAAAGCCGACGGACAATGTTTGATGCAAGCGGACGTCTCTTCTTGACCTAGGTAAGTTGTACACAATTGAGAAAAATGTAGAGCTGTTTCCTCTTTTATCTTTGTTAATTTACATTCAGAATCACCATCAAAACAAAAATTTTGGATCATGTACTGGACTTGTGATCGACAGATGTGACCCTCGTGGATGAGAGCTCAGAACTTGTGTACTTTGCATTTGGTTAATATTGTTACTATCTTGGGGCGTCTGTTCATAGGCATTGGTCACTGATTAGGAGCCGATGTACATTAATCTCTGTACAAGAGGCCTTGTACACTCGGCCAAGGGGGCCGGGGTCGTTGTACGTACAAGGGCTTGGGAATGCAGACCACGGAGCAGAATGCAAGGTCACTCTACATCTTACACCAATCAGCGCTTTTTATTTTTTCTTTATTTCTTGATGTTCGATGTGTACATGCACACACACACACACACACTAACACACACACACGCTAACACACACACACACACTAACACACATACGCTTAGCACTAGGCTTCAATTTTGTCTAGTAGTTACATATGCTTAGATGACTGCAGCTAGACTTGGCTATCCGAACACGCAAGGCACAGGTGGATGTCGTGACCGCAGTTTTTATCCTGAGTTCTTCTTCGTTTGATATAAAAAAGTAACCATAATGATATAGCTCTCTGAAGCTTAATTCAAAGTGTAATTGCTATACTACACAGAATTACTGTAATAATGTTTGTTTATGAATATTGTTAAGGAGATGAAGTCTTTCTCCCGAAGCTGGTTATTAGAAAACAGCGCCTGGTTTTTAGCTCATCTGGAACAATTGAACACACGTATTTGTCTTTGTTGCTCTCTTCAGGCTATTTCACTTATCTGAGGTAAGTCTTATTTTCATTCTGGAAGGGTTAATGTTTCTTAGTTGACACGTCCAGGGCGGCTGTACACTTATACACCGTTTTTTTTTTTTTTTTTTTTTTTTTTTTTTTTGGGGGGGGGGGGGGGAGGGGAAGGGTAGGAAATGGGAGGTGAAGTTTAGGAAAGGGGAGGTTGCAATCCCTCCATTCGGCTTTTATTGGGCAGAGGAAATCCTTTCCCTACTGGTCTAAACTTGATTCAGTTTTAACTCGTAGACCAGGGAGCTCGATATGTCAATTTATTGTGGCTAACAGGATCATATCCTTGACTTGCATTAATTATGTATAGAGAGAAAGACAAAGAGAAAGAGAGAGGCGGAGAGAGAGAGGAAGAGAGCGAGAGAGAGAAATAGATGTATAGTAATAGGAATAGAGACTCATAGAAAGAGAATGTAATAGTTAAAGAGATAAAGAGATAGTGTGTGTGTGTGTGTGTGTGTGTGTGTGTGTGTGTGTGTGTGTGTGTGTGTGTGTGTGTGAGTGTGTGAGTGTGTGTGTGTGAGAGAGAGAGAGAGAGAGAGAGAGAGAGAGAGAGAGAGAGAGAGAGAGAGAGAGAGAGAGAAAGAGAGGGGGAGGAAGAAAGAAGGAGTGATACTCGTAGTAAGAGATGAATGGTGACAGAGAAAAAAGATACACACACACACACACACAAACATACACACACACACACACACACACACATATATATATATATATATATATATATATATATATATATACATGTATACATATACATATGTATATATATATATATATATATATATATATATATATATACAGTATATGTATATATAAAGAGAGAGAGAGAGATGGGAGTCTGAAAACGCTTGCACCTATGTCAAACCTTGATCTCTTCCTCCTCGATTCGAGCTCCTCCCAAAAGAATCCTTCCAGAAGACCAACGAAGACGACGTAAACGATCTCACTATTTCAGAAGTTAATGACCGGTTTTCCGAGTTAATTTTTGAGATCTGAAGTCTTTCATGGGAAGCCTCGACGCCAAGACATCTCCCCCGAAGATTTCTTGGGCGATATTCCGCAGGGGATTTGTTAAAGAAGATGTTCATATTGCCTATGCCTGACTAAAGGTTCCCGGGAAGGATCGGTGGGTCATTATGTGGCCCGAGATAATAAACTGGCAATTAACTAACCTAACGTTCTTGACTTAAACCCGCACCTCGTGCACGTGTACCATGTCCCGATTAAACTGTCAGCGTTATTATGGGGCTCCTAGGAAGTACGTTTACGAGAGAGAGAGAGAGAGAGAGAGAGAGAGAGAGAGACAGACAGACAGACAGACAGACAGACAGAGAGAGACAGACAGAGAGAGAGAGAATCAGCAAGAGCGTGGGTTTAAAATGTAAACAGTCATTTCCACTAGCTTCTACTCCTCTCGCTTGATATTCCCTGCTATAGGAGGAGGAGGAGGAGGAGGAGGAGTAGGAGTAGTAGGAAGAGGTATGGGGAAGAGAAGGAGAAGAAGTAAACGCGGATAAAATGAAGGAAGTGGAGGAGAAAGAGGGAGGAGAAGGTCGGAAGGAGGAGAAAGAAGACAAGAAGGAGGAAGAGGAGAAGGAAAAGGGGAAAGAGGAGGAGCAGGAGGAAAAGGAGGAAGGAATGGGAAAAGGATTAAAAGGGAAGAGGAGGAGGAGGAACAAGAGAAAAGGGAAGAATGGAGAGGAGGAGGAAAAGGAGGAAGAGGGTAAAGGATTAAAAGGGAAGAGGAGGAGGAGGAACAAGAGAAAAGGGGAGAATGGAGAGGAGGAGGAAAAGGAGGAAGAGAAGGAGGAGGAAGAGGGTAAAGGATTAAGAGGGAAGAGGACGAGGAGGAACAAGATTAAAGGGGAGAAGTGAGAGGAGGAGGAAGAAAAGGAGAGGAGGAGGAAAATGAAGGAAAAGTAGGAAGAGGAGGAGGAAGAATAGGGAAAGGGATTAATAGGGAAGTGGAAGAGGCGGAACAAGAGGAAAAGGGGAGAAAGGATCGGAAGAGGAGGAGGAACAAGAGGAAAAGGGAGAAGGGAGAGGAGGAGGAGGAGGAGGAGGAAGGAAGGGAGAGGAGGAGGAAGAGGAGGAGGAGGAGGGGAGGAGTTGGAGGAGGAGTTTCCGTAAGAAGAGAAAGGATGGGTTTTACGTATCGTATCCTCTCCATCATAGGTAGGAATCACGTATTCGCTCGGCGAGGGACTCTGTACTTAGAACTTCCGAGTGGCCACTCCCAGGCGAAGAAGAAGACGAAGTCGTCTCCGCGATGCAATTACTGCATTGGCCAATACGCGATCAGTGTCCGTTTGGCAGCTGTCCTGTATGCCATTTTCTTTGTTTCGTGCTTTCCTTGGATCACGACTGACAGCTGAATGGAGAACAGAGGAGGGAGGGACGCAAAGATTTTTGCTTTTCGTGTTCCACTTTCAGAAAAAAAAAACTGAAAATAATGACGTCACGACCTGGGTGCGGCACCTTCGAAGTCTTGTGCGCCAATTTGATGATCGAAAAAATGAAATCGAGACCCCTCTTTCTTCCTAAGACACACAACACTGATGTACATATGTGTATACGTGCTGTATATGCTAAACACCACAAGGAAATGAAAGAAAAAATTGGAATCCGAGCGCTTTCGTGATATTTTACTTGTAATCCCTGAAGATGTGAAAATATCATGACAACGCTCGGATTCCAATTTTCTTTTTCTTTTTCTTTTTTTCTTTCCTTTCCATGTGGTGTTTAGCATAATATGTGTATTCACGGGTGATTTTGTGAAACTTGTGCATGTGCATGGTATATATATATATGAAAAATAGTCGAATCAGCATTAATTGGGGAATGCCCTAATATTAATATTTCTAAAGGGCAGTCGACTCCTGACATCATTTCACGCGCAGCGGTCAGCAAACTGGTACGGAGCTTACAACCCCCCCTCACCTCACCCCCTCCCTCATCCGCCACCCTAGTTTGCCCTGCGCCTGAGTGAGGTCATCTGTCCACATTCCTTCTCTTTTCTGTAGCTTATAAGTCCCCTCTGTCGTCTGTCTTATGTACTTTCCTGAAGAGGGCTACAGTTGATAGCTGAAATATAGGATTCTTCTTTATTCGAAGTTTATTTTCTCCGACTGCGGGTTTCCTGTGTGTCATGTGTATATATATGTATATATATAC